>NW_019154091.1:32364998-32608966 GCF_002288905.1 Enhydra lutris kenyoni | reverse complement strand
CAGGGTCCTGGGATCGAGTCCCGCATCGGGCTCTCTGCTCAGCAGGGAGCCTTCTTCCCCCTCTCTCTCTGCCTGCCTCTCTGCCTACTTGTGATCTCTGTCTGTCAAATAAATAAATAAAATCTTAAAAAAAAAAAAATCTATAGACCAGGAGGTCCCTCCCATAAAAGTTCTAATTCAGCATGCCAGCAGCTTGACAGAATGCATTGTAACAAGTGTCCCAAATGGTTCTTAAACAAAGAGACCTTGGGAAGCTCTGTCCAGAGGACACAGGCATGGGGGACCTAGCCTGAGCTTGTGATCTGACACGGGGCCCAGCAAACACTCAAAATCTGGAGTCCTTCAATCTAGACTAAATTTAGGTATGGAGCTGGTTTCTTGTGGTGGTTTCTTTTTTCGGTTCTGTGCTAAAACATCTAATGTGAAACAATCTAACAATCTGGATAAGTTTTGGGCATGGAGTTCAGGAGAAATTGAATTAAAGTATGTTTATCAGCACAGTGATATAGGCTGTACAAATAGTTGACGTTGCATCTGTCCTATCCCTTGTCCCCGTCTGGGAGTTGCTGATGCCGTGGAGATGGCAGGATTAAAGGAAGGAGAAGGGCGATGAAATGCCAGGACAGCTGAAGACAGTGTCCCTGGGGGAGCAGGGGAGTGAGCCCCTTAGCCATATCCTCACATACCTCTGCCCTCTCTGATGGGGTTCTCTTCCTGATACGCTCCTAGAAACATCACTCCTACAACTGTTTCAGGGGCTAGCCATGTTCTCACTTTGGTGTAAATTAATTAGGTTAGATACGTGGATTTCTTCATTTTTAGAGATGGGGGAGGGGCACCTGGGTGGCTCACTCAGTTAAGCATCTGGCTTCAGCTCCAGTCATGATCTCAGGGTCCTGGGATGGAACCCCAGATAGGTCTCCCTGCTCAATGGGGAGGGTGCTTCTCCTCTCCCTCTGCTCCCCCCATGTGTATTCTCTCTCTCTCAAATAAATAGTTTTTTTAAAAAATAGAAAGTCAAAGAGAGAGAGCGAGCTTCCAAGTATGGACCTAGAGGGAGGGGTAGAGGAAAAGGGAAAAAGAATCTTAAATAGGCTCCACACCCAGCAGAGGACTCGATCTCATGATACTGAGATCATGATCTGAGCCAGCATCAAGAGTCAGATACTTAACCGCCTGAGCCACCCAGGAGCCCCAATATAGATTTCTTTTTCTGCTGTAGCGGAGGTCAGTAGCAACATGGATGGGGAAGAGGCAGAAGGAAGGCTGAAGGTCATTTTTACCTGGGATTGTCTGGATTGCCCAGGCCAGGTTAGGGGATATGCTTTGAGGGCCTGGGCAGCAAGAAGATGGAGGTCCTGGGGAATTGCAGAAGTAAAAAAGAACATGTGAAGAGACTGAAGATGAACTTCACATTTCTTAAATTTATGCTGAGATTTTGTTCTGTGTATGGGGCTGGCAGTGGGTGTGTGGGAAAGACAAGGAAGTCTGGGACAAGATGAGGAGACTTGCATTTCAGTAGAGAATTAATAAATAACCAATCCATGGCAGACCGTGATAATGTTATGAAGGGAATGAACAGATTGCGTGATTGACTGTAGGGGATGGGACACGGGCACTTCTGATAATGTGGTTAGGGAAGCCTCTCAGAGTGATATTTGAAGTAAAATTTGAAGGATAAGAAGGATCCAAGTGCAGTGTTAGGGATTGGCTTTTTTGCTCAAGAGAACAGCATGTGAAAATGTCCTGTGGAAAAAGGAACTATGAAAGAAAGCCAGTATGGCTGGAGCTATGAAAGCAAGAGGAAGGCACTTGCAAGTTGCAGCTAGCAGGCTGAGGTAGGGGTGAGGTGACACAGAACTTGGCAGGCACTATTAAGGATTTTTCTCTTTCCTAAGAACCATGGGAAGTTACTGGGGATTGTGATTTGATTATATTTGGATTTCAGAAAGTTTGCTCTGCAGTATGGAGAATAAGCCAGAGAGGGTGGGAGTAGAAGTAGGGAGATGGGTAGGAGGCTCTTGGACTGCTTAGGTGATAACTTGGACTAGGGGTCAGCAGTGGAGATGGAGAGAAGTGGAGAGATCCAAAGCATTTGGGTGGTGCTATCCACAGATTTGATGATGACCCAGTGTGGGAAAAGGGACAAGGAAGTGCCAAGGATAACTTGTGGGTGTCTGAACTGGGTAACTGGAAAGATAGTGGCTATATACCCTGTTTACCTTTAATCTCTTCTTTTAAGTATGCTCTTTCTCATTTGTTTTTATTCCCCATTGTTCAGTATTCCAAGAGGTCCTACACCCATCATTTAGCAGGTTTGGCTAAATGAGGCTGTGCTTTGACTGGGGTACTAAGGAGGAGGGATCGAGGCAAGGATCAGTCATACTTCTTACATCATTCATCAGCTCCCATCAGCTTTTTAAAAATCAGTTTTATTGAGACATAATTTATATAACATACAATTCACCCATTGTCAGCGTACAATTGAATGGTTTTTAGTATATTCATGGATAGGTACAACCATCAACATTCTTGATTTCAGAACATCTCCATCATCCCCAAAAGCAATCCAATATCCCTAGCAACCACCCTCTGTTCCCCCACAACCCTGCCCTCAGCCCTGGGCAACCATTAATTTAATTTCTAGCTCATGGATTTCCTGTTTTGGACATTTCCTAGGAATGAAATCATACGGTCATACACAGTCCTTGGTGGCTGGCTTCCTTCACTTAGCATAATGTCTTCAAGATTCAACCATATGGTAGTATATATTAGTCCTTCATTTCTTTTTATAGCCTTGTCACATTCCATTGTCTGGATATACCATATTTTGTTTATCCATTAATCAGCTGATGGGTATTTGGGTGGTTTTCCACCTTCTGGCTATTTTAAGTAATGCCACTATGAACGTCCATGTACAGTCTTCGTGCGGACCTGTCTCTCAGCGCTTCTGTCATCTGCCTAAACTCTGCTCACATCCAGGATGGAATAAGCAACAGGGGGTTGGGTGGGGTGAAGTAGCCCCATATTTGCCTGGGGAAGGAGAGTTCAGCTTTATGCGTGTGAACCATGGCCTCTTATTTTACTACAAAGATTCTCTTTGTTTTACTCCCACTACCTCTGTGCCCACTCACCATTTTCTCCCAGCTGATAAGAAAAAGGAGGAGGACAGGGCAAAATTCAAGAACTTGTATCATTTAGCCATTTCTTTCCTTTTTTTTTTTTTTTAAAGATTTTATTTATTTAATTGTCAGGGCAGGGGGAAGGGAACACAAGCAGGGGGACCAGCAGGCAGAGGGAGAAGCGGGCTTCCTGTTGAGAAAGGACCCTGAGATCATGACCTGAGCCAAAGGCAGAAGTTTAAACAACTGAACCACCAAGGCGTCCCCGATTAGCCATTTCTAATAATAAGCCAAAACTCTTCTCTGTCCACTACCCTCTCTCATTCCCACCTATATCCTCCATGTCATCTAAATGCTCCTATCACCCCAGTATGCTTACGGGGATTTTGGATTGTGTCATTGTGATCCCCCTCCCTCTCAGGTTCCTCCTCCCCTGGGGGAGACTTGATCACCTGCCAGGCATAGCAGAGCACCTTAATTCCTTCGGCGCAGGTTCAAGGGGGTCCCTGTATGTGTCACTCTGGGCAGTGCTCTGGCACCATGTCACTCTGGGCAGTGCTCTGACACTCTGGGCAGTGCTCTGGCACCGGGGTTGTGGCTTTGGAATTCAGATTTCACCCAAAGCCCAGCTGAGTCTCATGAATCTCTACATTCTTACACATCTTCTGCCCAAGCCACCTCCCGCCAGGCTGGGGCCCTGAACCATGGGACCTCCCAGGGAGCTCGGAGATGGGGCCCTCGTGCAGAAAGCCGTAGTGGGGCCTCCAGAAGTTAGGACCCTATAGCTTGGTTTTTGCAGTGCTCTAGCTACTGCCTCTGGTCTCTGCCAACCTTCTACAGTTCTGAAACTCCCACTCAGACCGGGGCTGCTGGGGCCGGTTTGTACCAGCCCCTGAGAGCTGACCTCTGCTCCCAGCGCTGCCAGCACTCCTGTCCTGTGGCGGCCTGAGACTGGTCATGATGAGGACCTACACTATAGACAAGGGCACATTCGGTGGCCCAGGGCTTTTCTCGTCCTCCCAGAGAGCCCACTGGGAAATATTTACCAACATGTAACGGCACACAGGTCCTTGCTGCTTTCATGTGGGAGAAAGGTCTGCCTGGTTTTGACGTGAACTTTGGAATCTTAGGTTAATAAAAAAATGGGAGGAAGTTCAAGCATATGAGACGAGAATGACCAAAAACAAATTGAAAAAAAAGTCCTCCCCACAGAGTTCCTGCCTCCTTTTCTTCCTTGCTTTCTTTTTTCCTCCCTCTCCTCCTGACTTAGATGCTTTCTTATGAACCAACAGGCTCTGTTTGCCCATAACCCACGGATGATTAAATGCAGGACAGACTCCCTTCCTCCCTCCTTCTTTCTCTCCTTCCTTCTGTCGGACCACGCATGCAGCCCTGGGCTGAGCTCTCAGATACAAAGTTGCAACAAGTGTAACCACTGACCATATCACTCCTTACAGTTCTCTTCTCAGGCACCTATGTCTTTGTTCACAAATTTCCACCATCTGCCTTACCAGGCTCCTGGCAACTGGGTCTCTGAGATGCTCTTCAAATGCCCGTGATTTGGTGACCTTTCCTGAGCCACACAAGCAACTTGACTCAGCCCAACTCGTGCGCCCTGTGATACAGTCTCTTGTGAATTCAATAGCTGATTTTCTTTGCTTTGCTCTCACTGAATCATCATCTTGTGGGCAGGGACTGTGTTCTAGTCATCCCCATAGCCTCAGCACTGTAGCCAGCATACCACAGCCAAAGCATCTTGCTGAACTGAACAGAATACTCAAGGCCTTTAAGAAAGGGAGAATAGAAATTGCATTTATACAATGTCTGGGTGGCTCAGTTGGTTCAGCATCTGCCTTTGGCTGGGGTCGTGATGCCAGGGTCCTAGGATCGAGTCCCACATGGGGCTCCCTGCTCAGCGGGGAACCTGCTCCTCCCTCTGCCTGTTACATCCCCTGTTCGTGCTCTCTCTGTGTCAAATAAATAAATAAAATTTTTTTTTAAAAAAAGAGAAGGGGAGCCTGGGTGGCTCAGTCATTAAACATCTGCCTTTGGATCAGGTCATGATCCTAGGGTCCTAGGATGGAGCCCTGTGTTGGGCTCTCTGCTCAGTGGGAAGCCTGCTTTTTCCTTTCCCATTCCCCCCTGCTTGTGTTCCTTCTCTGCTCTCTCTCTCTCTCTCTGTCAAATAAATAAATAAAATAAATCTTTAAAAAATTTTTTTTTAAATTTTAATTAAAAATTTTTTAAAAAGAGAGAAGAAATAATTGCATTTACAGAGCATCTATGCTGTACCTGGCATTGTGGTAGGCAACTTTATTTTCAGCTTAACTCCTGGCAAACAGTACGGAACATACCCCCGAAGGGCTGTTCGGCAGCATCGGGTGCTACGGAAGCAGAGAGAAGGCACACATAGACCAGCCATGTTCAGAGAAAGCTGCCCTCAGGAGGCAATGCTCGTCTGAGCTGGGAAGTATGAGTCAACCAGCCCACAAAGGATGGGCGAGACAGCAGAGCAGACAGAACGATGAGTGTTGAACTCAGAAGCGTGCGATGGCTCCATGGGTCTGGAGAGATGGAAGGAGCTGAAAGAAGCCGGAACAGAGCGTGGAGAGGGTGCGCCCCGAGTGTGAAGCCCGGGCCAGCAGGTCTGGAGACTCGGATGGGGCCAGAGCAGAGCCTCCATAAGCTGGGCAGTCTCCCCTCGGGGCCGATCAATTGCCTGCCTCCGCGTCACCATCTAAAGGGCATACTCTCACGTTTCTTTCTCAGTGGGAAACTCACAGAAAACAGCAAGTGCGCAGTCACTTGCCAGCATATTTTATAATCCTAAAACCCACAGTGGTTTTTTCTTCCCTATTCCAAGTCTCCGAGATCAGAGTGCACCTTCTGGTTGATGGAACAATCCCTGCACCTTGACTCAAGTCTCCTAAGGAGGGCTTGCCTTTGCTCTGGCCCCTCATGCAGAGCACCACCTACACCAGACCTCTAGCTTCTCTGCTTCAGGAAGCAGGGAGGAGGGTCTGCTTGGTGATGGAAATTCAGATTGCAAAAGCTGCCTGAGCAGTTTGTAGTTCAGATTCTCCCGGGAGATTTTCTTCCTCCTCCTTTGGCGATGTCTCCCCCTCCTTTCCTGTGAGGTCTGTTCATTTCTCATTTATACTTCTACTGGAGAAAGAACTGTTTGTTTTCCCTGCTTTATGGACGAACTTCCTATTGACCTCCATATCAGGGGCATTTCTCTTTTCTTTCTTTCTTTTCTTTTCTTTTTTTGGTTTGTTTGTTTGTTTTAATTTTTTTTCAGTGTTCCAAGATTCATTGTTTATGCACCACACCCAATGCTCCACACAATACATGCCCTCCTTATTATCCACTACCAGGCTCACCTAACCTCTTACCCCCCCCCCAAAACCCTCAATTTGTTTCTCAGAGTCCACAGTCTCTCATGGTTTGTCTCCCCCTCCAATTTCCACCAACTCACTTCTCTTCTCCATCTCCCAATGTCCTCCGTGTTATTCCTTATGCTCCATAAGTAAGCAAAACCATATGAAAATTGACTCTCTCTGCCTGACTTATTTCACTCAGCATAATCTCTTCCAGTCCCATCCATGTTGATACAAAAGTTGGGTATCCATCCTTTCTGATGGAGGCATAATACTCCATAGTATATATGGACCATATCTTCTTTATCCATTCATCCGCTGAAGGGCATCTTGGCTCTTTCCACAGTTTGGCGACTGTGGCCATTGCTGCTATGAACACTGGGGTACAGATGGCCCTTCTTTTCACTGCATCTGTATCTTTGGGGTAAATACCCAGTAGTGCAACTGCAGGGTCATAGGGTAGCTCTATTTTTAATTTCTTAAGGAATCTCTACACTATTTTCCAAAGTGGCTGCACCAACTTGCATTCCCACCAGCAGTGTAAGAGGGTTCCCCTTCCTCCACATCCTTTCCAACACTTGTTGTTTACCGTATTTTTGATTTTGGCCATTCAGACTGGTGTGAGGTGGTATCTCAATGTGGTTTTGATTTGAATCTCCCTGATGGCTAATGATGATGAACATTTTTTCATGTGTCTGTTAGCCATTTGTATGTCTTCTTTGCAGAAGTGTCTGTTCATATCTTCTGCCCATTTTTTGAGGTGATTATCTGTTTTGTGTGTGTTGAGTTTGAGGAGTTCTTTATAGATCTTGAATATAATCCCTTTGTCTGTAGAAATAAGGACTTCACAGGCAACATGATGTCAATAAAAATGTATCTTTCAATAATCACTCTCAATGTGAATGACCTAAATCCTCCCATAAAATGGCACAGGGTTGCAGACTGGATAAAATGACAGGACCCGTCCATATGCTGTCTATAAGAGACCCATTTGGAATCTAAAGATAATCCAGCCTAAATAAAGGTGAAGGGATGGAGAAGCATCTTTCATGCCAATGGCCTCAAAAGAAACCTGGGGTAGCATTTCTCATATCAGATAAATTAGATTTTAAACTAAAGACTGTAATCAGAGATAAAGAAGGATACTACATCATTTTTAAAGGGTCTATCCACCAAGAAGATCTAACAATTGTAAATATTTATGCCCCCAATATGGAAGCAGCCAACTACATAAGCCAACTGTTAATCAAGATAAAGAGTCATATTGATACGAATATATTAATAGTAGGGGATCTTAAAACGCCACTCTCAGTAATAGACAGATCATCCAAACAGAAAATCAATAAACAAGAGCATTGTATGACACATTGGACCAGATGGACCTCATAAATATATACAGAACATTCCACCCTAAAACAACAGAATACTCATTCTACTCGAGCGCACATGGAACCTTCTCCAGAATAGACCACATACTGGGTCACAAATCAGGGCTCAACCGATACCAAAAGACTGAGATTATTCCCTGCATATTCTCAGATCACAACGCTTTGAAACTGGAACTCAACCACAAGAAAAAGTTTGGAAGGAATTCAAACACTTGGAAGCTAAAGGCATTTTACTTTCCTATTGGCACCTGTATGTTTCATCATCAAGAACATCTTAGATTTAGTGGAATATAGTACTTGGTTCATCAGTGGATGCTGTCCTTAATACCCATGGATTTCCAAAAGGAAAATAAGTGTTAAGGTGATGTTAACTGTGTCCTACCCTATCCTCCTTCATCTGTGGTAATACAGGGCTCATTCTGGATATAAGGGTTCAACATAGAAGTCAGGTTTTCTGTGGGAAGTCTGGGAATGCAGAAATCAGGGAAGCTGTCACTAGAGGTCAAGGTCATTGACACTGGTGATTTTAGGTAGGAGTACCTCAGCAGGTGGGTTCTCCGAAGCTTGCCTGGAAGCTTCTGTAATTCTTGGGAATCTCAGAGGAGCTTCAACAGCCTCAGTCTGCTGCAGCAAAGCAGATGGTTCTTGAGAACTCTCTGGAAGCCCCTGGGAATCTTCTCTCTGTCCCCACATCTGCCTACAGCCACTTCTGGAGAATAATGGCTCTGCTTCACTTCGACATCTCAAATACCCATGAGTTCCTCTCATTGGCCAACTCTAGCCTGGACCACGTAGAGAAGGGAATTTATGAAATTAGATATTAGAGGCATGGAAATGCTGTTGACAACAGAGCCTCCAGCACACTGGGGTAATCTATGTCTTTTCTGAGAATAATCTGTTCACTGTAATCTTAAAAGTAAAGAAAAATACTATTGGTGAAGAGGAACATGTAACCTTCAAAGGTCCTCCTGGACTATAACATCTTCTATATTTCTCTTTTTGGCTTTCCCACTACCACTGTTAATGAGCACTCATGAATTTCATTTTACCGAATCATGACATTTGTCTGCTATGAGCCATAAAAGCAAAAATCTGAGATTCTGCAACATGTAAAGCATCTCACCTCTAGGCTTATTTCTGGCACGTGAAGTGGTATCTGAGGATGTAGGAGGAAAAAGTCAGTGAAGGCTGCTGAGTAGTGAGACTTCAGAATGCTGTGAGTGATCAATAGATAAATGGGAGCAGGGTTTCCGACGTCTCCTTCCAACCAACATGCATGGCGTACCCTCTCTGTAGACAGGGCCATGTTAGCCTCTACTTAAAGGATGGAGGAAAGAAATATACTGTATGACCTTGACCTTCTAAGGCTTTAGAGTTGAGCTGAGCAGATAGATATAAGAAGCCATCCTGCCTCTGTCTCTTTCTTCTTCCTCAAGGAGCGCCCTCCTGGTCATCTGGGCCCAGCCTTACATGTGTATTTCTCATATGCATATGTCATGTGCAGAAGTTCTGGAATGTCAGAGTGGAGCTGGCACATCAGGGCTGGGGAGATGGCCATGAGGGTATCCACAGCTGGGGCCTGAGAAAAGCCAGTAAGTCCCTCCTGCCCTAGACAGAAAAAGTCTGTGATAGAAAGGTGATGCAAGTGTCCTTGCCATGCTCCCAAATCTTCATCAGATTTCCCCCACAACAAAGAAGGGAGCGAGCACATGACTGACCAGAGACCTTTCTTAACAAGACCGTTGCTATGACCCATTGCAGAGGTAGGGTGCTCCCTGCTACGATTAGGCACTAACATGTTTTGCATCATCCTAAGACTGCAGAGGTAATCTGTGCCCTCAGCCCCACTTATTATTTCTATTTGGTATTTATTTTAGTTTCAGCTTGATTGGGTTTCTTTGGAAAATTACATTTCATTTGGATATTCATGAGCAGGGAGACCAAAGAAAGAAGCTGTGCTACTTTTCTATCTACCTACTTGTTTTCCTAAGCACTTGTGGGAATAAATAACCAGAGGCTCCATAACGGGAGTCTGCAAGCTATGTCCTGTGGGCTAAATCTGGCCTGCCACCTGCTTTTGTAAATAAAGTTTTATTGGAACAAGCCATGCTTATTCATTTGCATACTATTTTCACACTGAGTTGCATATTGATAAAAGAGACTTGCATGGTCCATAAAGCCTAAAATATCTCCTATCTGGCCTTTTACAGAAAACAAACTTTTTTTTTTTTTTTTTGTCAGTCCTTGCTCCTTTAGGAATATCATTTCTTAGGACAATAACTCAACTGTGATTAAAACAATCTTCTCTTTAAAAGGATAACTTCTTAATCCCTTATTCTTTTTTGGTGAAATTCATCTTTTGACATTGATTTTGCTCAGACTTGGGTTCTAAACACAAGCTTTCATAGGACATCTGACAACCAGTGAACAGAATTAAAAAAACAAGATACAGAATCCATGGCATCGCTTCCCCCAATATGTGCTAACCTTTGAGAGTTCAGTGTGTTGCCTTTTTAGCAGGAACCCACAAGGAGGGCAATCAGAGTAATTCTAAACAAAAATGGTAGTAGCATGATCCCATGTAAATCTCAAACGCATAACCTAGTCAAAGTGGAAAGAATTCATTTCACGGTAGGGAACATGGCTCCAAGTCGTAATTAAGCTAATTGATCATTTCAACCGTTTAGTCTACACTGCTTGATAAAAGCAATAACAGGAGAGATTACCTAGCAGATGTGTAAGTTAATCATAAATGTCTCCTGGCTTTCCATTTTCTAAGGGCATAGTGTGTCTTTCTGGTGGGTTCAGCTGGGTAGGGGATTCGAGTCTGCCATCAGATCATGCGGCTTTCCTCCAAGACACAAGAGTATAAAATGCCCTTCGGCTTCAAAGTCAGCCTAGTGCTGTCTCATGGACACTGGCACTAAAGGGGATTGTTTGTGAACATGGCAGGTGGACATTTTCCCCAGACATTTTACCCCTGCTATATCTCTGACCTCATTGCCCACTCCTCTGACCCTGGCTCACTCCAGCCACACCACTCTCCATGGGGTTCCTCGAACATGCTCAGTGTGCCCATGCCTTTGCACTTGAAATTCTCATCCTCATTATTCTGTTCTTAAATATCTGTTTGGCTCAAGTATCTGCTCAAATGTCCCCTTAATAGAGAAGTTTTCCCTGATCATCCATTAAAATAAATCCCTCTGCTTTCCATTACTCTCTATTCTCCTTAATTGCTTTTTTTCACAGCATTTATTGCCATCTAGCATATTATGTGTTTGTTTTGTACTGTCTATTTCCTCCCCTAAGGACAGACACTTTGATTCATTCACTGATGGATTACTAACTGCTACGACTTATACTTGGCACATACTAGGTACTTAATAAAGGTTTTTGAATGAATGAATATGTGTTTGTGTGTAGTGAAGCTTGCTTTTTATTCAGAAGGGGAGAACAGTAGGACACATCTGGTCTTAGGCTTACTAAGCCCTCCAAATGGAGATACATCATATCTCCCTTGCATCAACAGCGGTACAATAAAGCTATTAAGAACACATTAAGTCCATAGATAGACCTGAGTTCAAGTCTTCACTCGACCATTTTAATAACTATATCAGTGATTTAACTTCTTCAACTCTCAATTTTTTCATCCATAACATGGATATAATAGCATTATTTATTTTATGGATTTGTTAGGCTTAAATGGGACAATAAATGTAAAGCACTTACCTTGACAGATAAACAGGACTTCATCATTTCACACAGATTTCAATAATCCTCAAGGTGAACATCAGCAGATTCTTGAATCTGGATCAATATTGTATAACCAAGTACTGATGTAGAATTTCCTATGATTGAAAAGAAAAATGATCAGAGTGATTACATGGTAAATTGCTGGTGATATTATATGGTAGGGGAAAACTGGGAATCAGTTCTGTTGAGGGGTCATTTGTTCGGTATTTTTGCTCTACAGAGAATTTAAAAAATATATTTAGTCAAATTAGTCTTTTCCCTTATGACTTTTAATTTTTGGTTCATACTTGAAAGGCTTTCCCATTCCAAGAATGTAAGTCCATTAATATATATTTTCTCATAAAATATTTATGATTATTTTTCATACTTAAATCTTACATCTCTCTTGAATTTATTTTGATATATGAAGGGTTTTTTTTTCCCACAAAATAGCCTCCAATGTATCTTTAATTAAATAATCCAGTACTGCAGTATTGATAACTTGGGATATAATAATGCCTTTCAATATCTAGTAGTTACTTTTTTCTTTTTTCTTACTTTTTAAATTTTATTTGGGAACAAGTCTTTGGGCAGCTTAATTACTATCATGTTGATTTTATAGAAAAAATCTTACTGTTACAATATCAAATCCTTCTACCTACAAACAAGATAACTATTTCTCTATATTCTGCTATTTGTATGCCCTAAGTGATTTTTTTAACTTTTAAAAAATAGAATTTTAATTAGCGAATATAACTGTGGCTAACTTAATCATGTATTAGAAAGGCACTGGGGGGCTCACAGAGCTGAAAGGAAGACCAGAGAATCAGGCTGGGAAATGATGTAAGAACCAGGGTAAATATTTCATGACTGTTAAAGGTATCACTGCTGGAGTGAATGAGCTTTTAAAAGTTTCTTTTGTTGGGGCTCCTGGGTGGCTCCATTGGTTAAGCATCTGCCTTAGGCTCAGGTCATGATCCCAGGGTCCTGGGATGGAGCCCTGCATTGGTGCTCCCTGCCTAGCAGGGACCCTGCTTCTTCTCCCTCTCCCTCTGCCCCTTAAGTGATCTGCTTGTTCTCTCTCTCTCTCTTGCAAATAAATAAATAAAATCTTTAAAAAAAATAGTTTGTCTTCACATGATTCTTTTCAGCAAAGTCCTAAGAGAAAGGCTGACTGGCTGAGCTTGGGATACATGCCTTCCCCTAGGAGACACCAAGGCAGTGGGAATAAAGATCGGGCAGAACAAACCTAGGAGTTCTTCAAGAGGGCAGGGAACCTGAATTACCCATGTCACCAAGCCTGAACACAATTTTAGAGAGAAAACTTTCATAGAAGAAACAGGATTTGTAGAAAATGGAAGTTGCCCACTATCAGAAGAGAATAGACCGGTGTTGAGATGCTCCTTCAAGCTGATGAAAGATAATTTTGTTTAAAATAATTTCATTTTAATTGTCTCCCTTTGAAGGCATGTGCATCCCCAGAGACATTATGGTTATTAAGGCTACTCAGCGATATGCCCATTTTCACCCAAATATAAAATGGCTGCTGTGAGATTAGAATCCAGCTTTGCTTCACTCAAACCCTGCCCCATCTGTCTTCCTTGCCCGGGCAGGTAACCACCAAAGGCTGAAAGTAAGAACCCAGAGAATAAACAGTGAGCAGGAAGGAAGTTTGGCTGCAGGTAGTGAGATCCACCCACTTAACAAATTGGGTTCAGCATTGGTCTCCAGTGCTAGAGTTTGTGGGTCCTAAGCATTAATTCATGAAAACATTTATTTGCTGGACGAATGCATACTGATTCTTGCTGTGTGACAGCATGATATTAGAAGGATAGGTCTAGACATCTGATCCTTTTTCAGTTTGTCCAACAAGTATTATTGAACAACTGCTATATGCCACATACTGCTCTTGGTTTGGTGTGGAAAGTGTATGGGAAACTCTGTTGGAATCTTGGGAATGTACCCCATCTGCTCTTTGGATGGTGTTATAAACTGAATTGTGTCCTCTCAAAATTCATATGTTGAAGCTCTAAGCCCTAATGTGATGGTATTTGGAAATGAGGATTTGGGGAGATAATCAGATTTACATGAGGTCGTGAAGGTTGGGCCTTCAGGATGAGATTAGAACCCCTAAAAGAAAATATACCAGAGGGATGCCCGGGTAGCACAGTCAGTTAAAATCCAACTCTCGATTTCGCTGTGGTCTGATCTCAGGGTCCTGAGATGGAGTCCTCATGTCAGGCTCCCCACTGCGCATGTGGTCTGCTTGGGTTTCTCTCTTCCTCTGCCCCTCCCTACTGTGCTTTCTCTCTGTCTCTGTCACTCTAATAAATAAATAAATCTTAAAAAAGAAGAAGAGGAAGGAGGAGGAGGAGAAGATACAACAGAGAACTTGCTCACTCTCTTTCTCAGCCATGTGAGAACATATGGAGAAGGGAGCTGTCCGCAAATTATGGAGGACATCCTCCAGAGAAACTTACCATGCTGGGACTTTGATCTTGAATTTCTAGTCATTGTAACTGACAGAAAATAAATTGCTGCCCTTCTAAGCCACCCAGTCCGTGACCTTCTGTTATAGCATCCTGAGCTGACTAATACAGATGGCAGTCTCATTTTTTGCTTAAGGAAGGCAGGTCTCTAAAGCCAGATATTTTGCTCATTGAAGATTAGTCTGAATATTTAAAACATTTGTGGTGGAAACCTCAGACAAGTTTCATTAAGAAACTGCCTTTATCCTGAATTATCAGGAAGCTGACCGATCCAAGAAGATTCTCTTGACAACCAATTTCTCCAGCTTTGAATTTGTTGAGGAAGAAAATAGACTGATAATAAACACAAGGAACTTCAGTAGCAAATTGACACAAGAACAGATTAGGGCTAGCAGGAAACTTGGTTCTTAATCCTAGATATGAACAAAGTTGCAAAAAAACTTGCTGAGACATTTAAAATAGTGAGGCTGTTTATTAAAGGAAGGCTGTATAATGTAACAGCAAGAGAAGTGAGAATGGAAAGAGATTTCTAGAAAAGGAATTGTAATAAGTGGCTAGAGGAAAGTGTGAGTTTGTTCATAGGGTGGTCAGGAGAGCAGAATCCTGAAAGCCCTGATGTTATCTGCAAAGCAGCTCCTGATGACAGGCTGCACGGCAAGAGGAATGGACTTTGGAGGGACGTTTTGGTCCATTGTCAGAAACCCACTGCCCTGTTTTCTTCCTCAACAGGCAAGCCCTCCTGGGACTTAAACTTCTTTGACTCTGCACACAGGAACAGCCCAAATTATACTTGTTTTGCAGTTGGTTTCATGCCTTTGCTGGATGTCCAAGGGCAGCCTCTGTATCACTGTAACATTTGGGTGGACCTGGTCACTCAATAGTGTATCTGACATGCGCAAAACCAGCACAGGAGATAATGCCTTATCTCTGCCCATTGCTGTTCTCCCTTCCTTCTCTCCTTTCTGAGCTCTTTATTGGACTCTAAGCCTCAGCTTGGATAATTCACCCTTGTTTTCCACCCCGCATGCCCATGACATTGATTGATCTATTTGGGATCTAGTTCCCAACTTTCCCGTGAGCACTCTGGGGCATCATTTTGGTATTTCCTCCCTGGTCTCATGCAGCGTGGCTGGAGGTAAAAGACAACCAGCTTGCCTTCTATCCCATTCTTGCCTCTCATGGCCAGGCCTATGGGAAGCACTGTCTTTCCTCCTGCTCAGCAACACTTTTGTACCCACCTGCCATATCCCTTTTGGAGAGAGAGGAAAAACACTCTACACACCATCATGAATTTCAAACAGTGAAAACTTCATCGTCTCATTGATTCTGTCTTTATGGAATGTGCTGCCTTTATTGTTTCATTCAAATTGACTGAACTATATTTGTAAGAATATTTAAAGGTTTACACATACCTTACACATGCCTACTAGTCTGTTTTTATCCCCCCCCCAACATGATCTTTTTTTCCCTCAACTATAAATTCCACCCTGGGGATTTTCAGAGACCAAAATTCTACAGTTGACTAGGAATGGCTATATTGAAAATATGAATTGACTGTATTGTGCGGGTATTTGAGATTTTAGTTAGGGGTCATCTCCTAACATGTAGTGTTAATATCCATTGACTTTTCAATGCAAATCATTTTTTAAAAACAGATGTGTGGAGGAGAGTCCTAAGGAAGTGGTCCCAAAGCAATATAGCACAGATTAGATGCAATTTATCATTTTATTAAACTAGAGCACCAATTGTCTTTAATATCTAGTAGGAAAGCAGATGCAGCAGTAAAGAAGTTTTAATTGAGATATAAATACAAGGCAGTCAGAACAGAAATCCCTACACTGGAAGCACATTTTTCTTTGACAATTTTGTCTACAGTCGGCTGGGATGGATCTGGAGATTTCTGACCTGCCCCTAAACAAGATTGTGGATAGCAAAGACAAAAGTCCCTGAGTGATGTGGGAGGCATGCTGATGACGGTGATGGAGTGGCCTTGATGGATGGTGCCCCACTAGCTTCCCCCGCCTGAGTGCCTATGTTGTGGTTAATGTCAGGAAATCAGGAAGCATTCTTGGGAATGCTGAAGAGGATCCTAGAAAGTGAGAATGACTTGGGATAGGAATTGCCTAAAAGCTGCCGTTCTTTGGCCAAGTGCCGCGAAGGATGATCAGATCCTCCCACAGTATAATTAGCACCTTCCAATAGGGATGACTCGATCTGCAAAAGGATTGAATTAATGAAACAACATTTACATAGCAATTTATACTTTACAAAGAGAATTCAAGAGCATTTCCTTATTTGATCTTTGTAAAAACTATGCAAAGAGGACAGGGCAAGGAGCATCTCTTTTCATAGGTGAAAAAACAGAGAGGTTGACTTACCTCTAATCACATGGCTACTATGTGAAAGAATCCAGGTCTCCCAGTACACTCTTGCCACCATATCTCACTCCACTGGTGAAGGAGAGTGGCTACCCAGCTCTCCAAACTCACGGCAGAGGAGAAATTCACAGCAAGGTGTGTGTGTTTGCTATTATGCTACTTACAGGGATCATTACAGGTAAAGACTTTTTTTTTTTTTTAATGGGAGATGGCAAGGAGAGAAAGGGCAAGAGGGTAAGAGTGAGAGTGGAGGCATGGTGCTTAAGGAGAGAAAGAGAGAATGAAAAACGATGGGCTAAAACTGAAAACCAAAATGAATCAAAGCATTTTCTGAGGAAACAAAACTAAAGGGGTGAGAAGCCACAGGCAGGTATGAGGTCGCTTGTGACCCCAGTCCTTATCAAACACAAGCAAACGCTGCCATTAAAAAGAAACACCTGAGGGAGCCTGCTTCCTCCTCTCTCTCTGCCTGCCTCTCTGCCTACTTGTGATCTCTGTCTCTCAAATAAATAAATAAAATCTTAAAAAAAAAAAAAAAAGAAACACCTGAAGAAGCATGCAGAGAGAACCCATTTATCTGAACCCTGTGATTTGGAAGGGGCATACCATCAAGACGATGTCCAAAAAGTGGGCTGGAGATGGGCTCGAGGTGGGAGTAGGGTTCCCCAGGATGGACAGCCGGCTGGGGGCAAGTATGAACGACAGAGCCGCTGGCCAGCCAGCTCCCGGAGGCAGGGGTCATGCCTCTGCTTCTCATTACAGAAAACTGTAGCCTCACCTGCCTCCCAGAGCAACATGGCAATTGTTAAAGGGCTTGAAGAGGACACGTGAAACTCTGGTCCCTCTGCCTCTCTGACTCAGCCACTTCATTACAGAACTCTTGTTGGAGGGTGGTTCCGGGTTATGGAACCTATAGAAGTCACCTTCAGAAAAGTCTTGTCTGACCTCTGTGGGCGGGAGAGGAAAGGGCCCTGTGTGAGCGTTGAGTGCCAACGAACCTGTGAAGAAGATAGCCTCCTTCTGGTTGTACCTGCTCAATCAGCACGTGGAACGTGAACAATACCTCACACCTGGGGGGAGGGGGACAAACCCCCGGTGTGCTCCTCACACGTGTCAACCCGGCTCTGTCTGTCTGCCAAGCCTGGACACAGGACCCAAACCGCTGTCAGTAACAAAGCCATCTAAATGGGCATGACAAATGACATCCCTTCACCAACTTTCTCCTAGATAAGGTCACTTTTCGGGCCTCTAATTCTTCCATGGTAGACAAAAGTATAGGTTGCTGGGGTGGCGGAGGTGGCCAGTAACAGTATGGGAAGCTGGGAGGAGCTCAGATCAGCTATCCTTGGGTCCCATGTGACAAAAGACCATTGGCAGAGATAGAGGCGAAGCCTGGGGAAGCTAAGAAGAAAGATCATTTGGGTGTGGAAAACCCCAAATGGTGTGGAGATGTACGTGCTCCTGGAAACACACCTGGAGATGATGAACAAAAATAAATGGGCCAGAACCAAGCACTCTGAGGTTAGCACATCATCTCAGCGAACACACCCGTAACAGTGGTGAAAGAAAACCAAAGAGGAGATCACTGGCTGCCAGGATAGTTCAAAGAAAAGTATTTAACCCACACTATTTTTACAGGACTGGTGTATTGCTAAAGCCACAAAAGAAGTTAACAGTGATTCACTGGCTTTAGGACATAATTTGTAGGTGTTCTGCCTCTCAAACTGAATCTAAATTTAGCAGGGAATTGAACTCAGTTATGGGAGAGGGCAAACTTCAATTCGGCACCGGGCTAGAGCTGAAAGTCAAAACAACCACTTACTACTTAGCTTAATCAAGTAATTGGTTGATTCGGGCAAGAAGAAAACAATGGTTTGAGTGAGTCGGTGGAAAAGATCGTAGCCAAATGTCAGCACGGGCTGGGGGCTGCCCCCTCAGCCGTGTCACCACGCTCTCTCCTCCCCTACTGACAGGGCTCCTTCAATGGCACCAATGTTTGTGATTATCTGATGAGACCTTTAGAAATCCTGAATGGCTGGGTTGTCTCTCCTGCCAGTCTCTTTTCCTCATCACTAAAGCTTATTATGTGTGAAAGAAAAAAAAAAAAAAAAAAAAACCACAGTAAGTGGAAAGCGATAGAATTGAAAAGACAATGAACAGCTGAATTTAAATACATCTTTTCAGTTTAGCCCTTTATTTAAGGGTTTCGACTCTGAGCTTAAAGACGTTATGCTTTCTTGATCCATCCAGGAAATCATATCAGTTTCAAGAAGGCTGACTCACTTGGGCCACTTATTTGCATGACCATTTAATGGAGAAGATAAAAGGCTGCATTAGGGCTTGGCTACTTTGTCCTTGGTGGGATCCATCTCCATTCTCTCCAGCCCTCCACACTCTTTTTTCCAAAGACCTATTGACTTCAGAGAGGGTTATTATTCCAAATGAAATCTGGTTAGATGTACAAAAGAAAAATACCTAAAAAATCAAAAACCGCTATCTAAGTTAATTGCTTGTTGAGTGCAAAGTCATAAAGCCGAAAATCTATGGCAAAATTAGAAATGCTTCCAACATGACAATTTTCGCCTTGGGTTAAGGTCAAATTACTTACACTTAGTCATAAGTGAAGTTCCCTGCTCTTGCTTCAGTATCTAAAGCTGCATAGCACATCGAATAATTATATAAATATTTCTGATCTATGTTTGATATAGCAGTATAGGGCCCAAACTCTACCTCTGAGAATTATGTTTCCCACTACGTGCACGCACAGACCCACAGACCCTTTTATATGTGTTAGTATGTCCCCCGTTATCTTAGTATTTCCCCGTTGTACATATAAATTTATATATATATATATATATATATATATATTATCATATATATATTACTGTTACGGCTCTGTATTTTGATGACTTCTTTTTAGACCTGTGAGGGACCCTCTGGGGGCATCTGCCCAGCTCTAAGGTAAAAAACTGTCGTTCACAAGTTTATTGCACTGACCATGCAATATTTAAAGTAAATAGCAGCTCACATACAAATCCCTCGAGAACCTGAAATCAGGAAATAGGGTAGCAGTCAAAAAGGACTTCAGAAATCCCTGTTTGTCTCATTATCATCTCTCTTTTTAATCTCCTTGTTCCTTTTTAGCTCCTTCTAGCCATCCTTCAACATTTCCACTTATGATGAACAACCTTGAACATGACTCGTTTCCCTGTAAATATATGGAAGTTTTTCTCCATTTTGCTCATGTTAGATTAGTCATAACTTTCAGAAATTTAGTGGGATAACCTGTCAACGAAAGGAGAACATTGACAAAATAGAACCACTGGAAAATGGCATGATGCTAGGAGGTATCTGCGCCTCCTGAGGGAGGCCTGATAATTGGGAAATGGGTGCCGGCCAGAGTGAATGGGAACAGGTTGAGAAGGTGGGCTCATTCTAGAACTGCATTAGGAGAGCAATGAAAATGGCACCCAGAGCAATTTCCTTTCTTTCACCTTATCATACGGGAAAAAAACAAAAACAAAAATAAAAACGAAACCAAAACCAAAAAAGCTTGATAACATCAAGATGTATGGAAATAGACACTTAAGTTACTGGCAACCATGTAAATAAATATCCTCTATGGAGTATGTTTTGCCCATATCTATTAGAGATATCTCTACCTAGTAGAGATATCGATACCTGTATCTACTAGAGATATGGATTTGATCCAGAAGTCCCAAATTTAGAAATTCAATGTAGAGATAGATCCACGCATGTGCAAAGATATATGTAGGAAGATATTCCTTTCAGCATTGCTTACAGTAACAACTAAAACAAACAGTAGTAGGAAAATAGTAAAATAAATAAAACAATGCACATACAATGCAATGCCGTATATAACCATTTCTGAAAAAAGACAACTGTATACATACTGGATGTGCAACAGTCTTACACAGTAATCTATTACCACCATAATGTCATGGAACACACCATCCAGAATTTACTGACTCAACACAAGAAGCATGTATTTAGCTCACGAGTCTGTACATTGTCGACATAGGCTGCGCAGTTCTGGTTTAAGCTGGATGTTGGCCAATGTAATCAAGGAGAATTTCCTCACATTCCACCACCAAATGTGCCCTCATGCCTGCCTTGGTGCCCATCTATTCTGCATTCACTTAAGTCACAGCGAGTGCACTGTCTGAGTGTACAGTATGTGTCTGACTGAGGCTCACCTCTCTGTGAGGTTACCTAGTCAGTGACTTTGACCCTGCAATTTCCTCCTCTCTACAGAGTCACTTTTTCCACTGCATGCTGTATCATTTCTTTTAAAACATGTTGCATTGCCTTGCACCTACAAACAAAATATCTTCCATAAACCCACTGACCTCTTTCCTTCTACTTTTTAGCAAAAAGCTATGCATACTCGCCATCTCCATTTCTTCACCTTTCATTCTGTCTGAACCCCCTGCAGTGAGGCTGTTGTTCCCACCAATCCACAGGTACTGTTTTTGCCTGTGTCTCCAGGGATTTCCATGTTATCCCATTAAATGCCTCTTTCCTTGTCCTCCCCTGACTTATCCCCTTGGCTGCACAGGATCCTGGCACAGGATCACTCCACCCTTCTCAAAACGCTCTTCTTTGGGCTTTGAGGGAACTACTCTCCTCGTTCTCCCTTAACCTCACTTGCCACTATTTCTCTCTCTGTGTCTGTCTTTGGCAGGATCCTCTCCATTTCCTGACTCCAGAGCTCAATCCTCACATCTCTTCTTCTCTTTCCTTCTCCAGTCCTTCCCTAGGCAGTGACATTCTGTCCCATACTTTTAAATATCAGCTCTATGTTGATGGCTTTCAAATCTATTCCATCATTCATCTTATGAGATCTATTCCCTTTCTCTCCATTTGTTTTGCCACTGTGGGAAGTAATGCAATAAATATCCCTACACACATACCCTTGATTAATATAGATTTTACTTCTTAGATAATTGGGTAAAAAGGTATATGCATTTTTAAATTTACTAGCTATTTTTAAATTGATTTTTAAAAGACAGCACACAACACGTTTCTACCAGAAATCTATGAAAGCATACATTTTTTTTTTGCCCCCAATATGCATTATCGTTTCATTTTTGTGAGTCTGATAGGTGTAAGGAGTTATCAACTTTCATTAGTTAAGTGGCAACAGAATGTCTAATGTAACTGACTGATTAGAGTTGGCGTGTGAATTATGGGAATTCATTATGGGAATAAGCAGCCTCCCGTATCGCATACCGCAAGAGAGGAAAAGATACAAGATAGTGTTTTCTGTAAAACTCTTAGAACAGCTGACCAAACTTCCTAATATGAGGAAAATAATGGCTCGGGGACTTTAAGAAATATAATAAATGTCTACTTTAGGCTATCATGTTGGTTACTATCAGGTTCAGTTGAAAGTAACAGACTAAAGGCAGTATCTTGGGTAGTAGTGTGAAGGGAGCAGTTCAGAGGTGGTCAGGCCCCACCACAGTATCAGCTTTTTCCATCTGTTGCTCCAACATGTGTGAGTTTAATTCCCAAGATCACTCATCATCAAATATGGCTGCCAGAGCTCCAGCCATTACCTTCATGTCAAGCAGCCGAAAGAAGAAATAGAAGAAAGGCACATCTCCTCCTTTGAAGGACATTTCTACAAATAGCGAACACTAATTTTGTTTATAGCTTATTGGCCAGACCAGAATATATCTTATTCTGGATACCTAGAGAGAAAATGGGGCTCCTTTTCCTGGATGAGTAAGAAAAGAAGAATAAATTATGGGAGAAATTAGAAGTCTCTGTCACAACCGTCATTGGATCTCACTATGCATGGTCTTAGATAGGAACTGATTATCTTGATTAAAAAAAAGATAGACGTGATTGTGTTTCTATCTAGTAAACATCCTAAACTAATGGTTCTTAATGGGGAGGGGATGGTGTTGTCATTAAGGGACATTTGGTGATTTGGGACATTCTGGCTTGTCCCAATTTGAAGGTTGGGGAAGAATGCTATTGGCACTAGTGGGTAGAGGCTAAACATCCTGTGGTAAACCAAACAGTTCCCACAACAACAAAAATTACCCAGTCTAAAATGCCAATAGCGTTGAGGCTGATAAACGCTGCCCTAAACAATTCACAAAAGTTTTCTCAAATTTCAGGATCTGAGCAAAAAGCTGTGTGCGCTGCCAATTTGCAGTGATCAAAATAATTAAATCTCACATTTCTTTGGCTTCATTTCTGCCATAGAATCTAATCTATCCATCAGGCCAGAAATTAACTATTTTCTAGAAACAGTGACCTCTTTTTATGTGGAACTTTTTATGTTGCTATGTAACAACATGTTCTATCTTTATAACATTTATACGTCTATTTCAGAATCATTTTAACCCTCTAGAGTGCCCTACTTTCCTATGGGGCCCTGATATGGATAAAGGTTTTTTGTTGAACTGCCTGCATCACCTTTATCTTTGTTTTAGTGCCCGGGACAGAATATACAACTTAGCAGATGCTCAAAAATATTTATTGAAATGAACTGAGCTCCAGTTTCCCCTTGGACTATACTTCATGCCAGGCCTAGTTGGGTATCTTCTGGTTTGGTCTCTGCAACAAAGATTGTATCGCTATTCATGTTAAACAAATGCTCCCCATTCTGGAGCTTTTATTGAAAATCCAGAGAATGGTGGAAGAACAAATATTGTTAAGATATCTTTACTATCCAAAGCAATCTACATATTTAATGCAATTCCTATCAAACTACCAACAGTATTTTTCACAGAGCTAGAACAAACAATCCTAAAATGTATATGGAACCACAAAAGGTCTCAAATAACCAAAGCAATCTTGAAACAGTAAGACAAATCTGGAAGCATCACAATTCCAGACTTTAAGTTATATTACAAAGCTGTAGTCATCAAAACAGTATGGTACTGGAACAAAAATAGACACATAAATCAATAAAGTGGAATAGAAAACCTAGAAATAAACCCACAATTTTACAGTCAATTAGTCTGCAACAAAGCAGGAAAAAATATCCAATGGGATAAAGTCTCCTCAACAAATGATGTTGGGAAAACCGGACAGCCACATGCAGAAGAATGAAGCTGGACCACTTTTTTACACCATTCATATGTGAGACCTAAAACCATAAAAACCCTAAAAGAGAATACAGACAGTAACTTCTTTGACATCTGTCCTAGCAACTTTTTTACAGATAGGGTTCCTGAGGCAAGAGAAACAAAAGCAAAAATAAACTATTGGGACTACATCAAAATAAAAAGCTTCTGCACAGGGAAAGAAACAATCAGTAAGACTAAAAGGCAACCCACTGAGTGGGAGAAGATATTGGCAGATGATAAAGACTTAAACAATGGGCAGAAGACATGAACAGACATTTCTTCAAAGATGACATCCAGATGGCCAACAGACACGTGAAAAGATGCTCATCATCACTTACATCAGGGAAATGCAAATCAAAACTACAGTGAGATACATACACAAGGGAATATTACTCAGCCATTAAAAAGAATGAAATCTTGCCATTTTCAATGACATGGATGGATCTAGAGAGTATAATACTAAAGGAAATAAGAATCAAAACAAACTAACAAAGGGAAAGAAAGAAAAAGAGAGCAGAAACCAAGAAACGGACTCTTAACTATGGAGAACAAACTGATGGTTACCAGAGGCTGGGGGTGGGGGTGGGGGATGGGTGAAATAGGTGATGGGGATGAAGGAGGGTGCTTGTTGTGATGAGCACAGGATGATGTATGGAAGTGCTGAATTACTATATTGAACACCTGAAACTAACATAACATGGTATGTTAACTAATGGGAATTAAAATAAAAACTTTAAAAATTTCAAAACATAAAACGAGACTAAAATAAAATCCAGAGGATGGGAAAACTCAACAACTAGAGGCTGAGGTTTTCCTGTGCCTTCTCTGGGTAGGCTGCCTCCTTAGCGTTCTGTTCACACTCCATCACAGCCGGCTTTCAAACGCAAGCATGCAACTACAAACTCACGGAGATGGCTTCTGTCATATCCAGAAGAAATTACGTATGTTCCATTTTGAAATTTTCTTGAGAGAAAAATGATATAATCTCATCTAAATTTGAGGCGTCAGGTGCAAGGAGGTTGAGAGATAAAGACAGAGAAGGCAGGAAGCCACTGATGTGGAAATGGCGGACAATGTGAGAGGAGAGCAAGGAGAAGGGGCTGCAAACTGGCCTATGGTATTGATTCTAAATTTTGGTTGGTGGAAAAGGTTAGCTGTCAGGGGAGTCTACTCTTCACACGTCCTTTAGCAGGTTCCTATTAAAGGGTTCTTCTGCCTGGAGGCTCATTAAGGTAATTTCTTTTTTCACTAAGAATGTATTATATCCAACAGAACTTAGCACATTCCATTTTGAGATTTTCTTGAGAACAACTTCTATAAGTAACCTTGAGTAGGTAGAGAAGAAGGATCTTCTTTCCAGCACTATGAATAGTGGTCTTTATGATGGCTCATCCATCTCTGTGGTCCTTTGGGAGATGTTGGGATTAGGATCTATTTAATGAGATGAACAGCTGGTGAATCTTTTATAGTATCTTCTGTAGCACTGCCAATAGCCTTTGCCAAAGCCCACCGAACGGCCATGCCTGCAGTCTTAACTTACCCACACCATTCATTCATTGATGCATGCCTGCCTGTATGCATACATGCATTTCACTGATGTTTATTCAGCTCCTGCTAGAAATGAGATTCTCATAAGGATAGTAGGACATTTAAAGCACGGTTCTGCCCTATATAACCCAGGTGAGAAGAAAAGCATAAAAAGTGACACCATTATGAGACCAACAGTGACTAAGAGCTTAGGGAAGTGGTACAACATTAGAGTGTTGGTGAGTTCAGATGAGCAACTGGTTCTTCAACATGGCCTCCAGAGGTCTGAAAAAGCTTCAGGAGAAGTTGCAAATTGAGCTGAAATTCACATGATGGCTGGGATTGCATGTGCCTTTGGGTTCTACACATGTGGTTCTTTATTCATGGAATGCCCAATGCCTAAATCCTCTTTATTTTTTATATCTCAGATTAAAAATCCCTACTTCAGGGAAGCCTTCCCTGACCCACTGGGTGAGCAACACACCAGAGTTACACGTCATCATAGTGCCTTATACATCTGCAGAGCACTGATCAAAACTGGAGTTCAAAGCTCTTGAAGTAGCGACCATATTTGTCTTGCTTATCTCTGGATCCCCCAAACCTATTAGCATTTCTAGAACTGACTGGGTGCAGCTAAAATATTTGTCCAGTATATATATAAATGAATAAACAGGCAGTGAGAAAGGATGGTGTCGACCAGGTTGAGAACAGTGTAGGCAAGCTGTGGAGATGAGAGTGTATATGGCAGGCTGTGAGGCTCCTCGGTAGAATTCATAGGAGATCTGCATGGTGGAGTGGTGGGCAGGGTTAGGAGAAATGGTTGGGTGATTCTCTTACATCAAGTAAGGATTTTATTCTTTTCTCGTTGCCCATGGAGAACCATTGAAATTTTTGGACCATAGTAAAGACAGACTGAAATTGGCATTTTAGAAAAATAACTTGTTCTTATTGCACAGATGAATTGGTTGGGGAAGTGGGATTGTGGAATTCTGGGGACTTAATAACAGACATGGGTCTGCCTCTTAAGAACGTGGACTAGGGGCCACCTGGGTGGCTCAGTCATTAAGCAGCTGCCTTCAGTTCAGGTCATGATCACGGATCCTGGGATCAAGCCCTACATTGGGCTCCCTGCTCGGCCGGAAGCCTGCTTCTCCCTCTCCCTGCTTAGGTTCCCCACCTCACTGTGTCTCTCTCTGTCAAATAAATAAATAAAATCTTAAAAAAAAAAAAAAATCTGGACTAGGAGGTAATTTACTGAAGAGTGACTTAAAGTTTCCACACCAGATATCATGACAAAATGACATCTTATCTCAAAGATACACGGTGATAACAATTATATATGGAAAGCAGAAACCCCCTCCTTCCTATTGGGTGGTGTAACCCACATAGAAGTTTGTTCTGTGAGGACATTAAATGCACTGATCAGACAGCTCTCTCATTGAGGAAATTGCACAATGATTATCTCGGATTTTAAAGAAAAAAATTTAGTTCCTTACGTGGGTTCTACTGAACTGGAACGTCCTTGAGCACTTCTCCAATTACAAGGTCCTCCCCCATCCGCCCGCTCTCTCCACCTCTCCCTGCCCCAATTCGCTTCCACTTCAGCTTCCTTAGTTCTGGCTCAGTTCACATATGGGGAATTGGTTTCCTTCTAGAGCCTCCCAAGTGTTCACTCATTAAATAATGTCCTAGAGTGAAGTGATCCCAAACTCTGTGATGGTGATCAGAATACCATCCTGCTTGTTCTTCTTTCTCCCTGGGTAGCCCTTCAACTAGACAACAATAAGCCCCTGACGTCAGGATCCAAATGTAATTCATCCTCGCATCACCATCTCCTCGTCTGTGATGCGGGCAGCCTAGCTCCTCAGTATACTTGTCGGATGATACTCGTCGGATGACTCAAGAATGGGTAGATATTTGGACGCAGTTTGCCAGCTCTCACGCAGGAATGAAAGCAAGCCTCATGGGGAACCTGTAGAACCAGGACGTTCTTGGAACCAGGGTGGAGCCGGCCTACTGATTCTGGCACAAAAGTGAGAACACTTTTGTCAGTGACCTGTAAATTGCTCCTCTGCTTGTTAACAGTGGGAGGGGTTTCTTTAATTTGTTCATGATTTCACCCTCTCGTTCTTGTGCTATTGCTAGCCAATCAGACAAGCTTCTGGGTTCTGAGTTCATTTTAGGCAGATTTGGCTACCTACACTTTTAGTCATCTGGGCAATTGAGTACCACAAATAGGGTTCGGCTTCTTACTTGGGAGTTGGCTGGGCAAATCCTAGTGACTCCAGGTCAGAGTTGAAGAAGATTTGAGAGAAATGAGAAATGAACATATCTCCTTCTCTAACCTGAAAATAATCCTGTAGATGTATGAAGGATTTCTGAAAATGACTGTCTTATTATGCTGCATGGAAGGGAGTGAAATTGCTCGCACAATGTATATTATACACAGGCAAAATAAACACATAAATGACGTGTTTGCTGTTCATTTCACCATCACACCTTGTAAACACAGTTCTGACCACTGGGAGAAGTGGAAGAGCAGTGGAAAGGGTGTTAGCATCAGGTTCTAACTTTCCAGTAAGGTACCACAGTTCATTCTTTTCATCTGTGAAACGAGAGGTTGGGCTAGAACAGATCTGAAAAGCACTTGCAGGCGCTCAAATCTCATTATTCGTCAGTCTGCCAGAAAATACATCACCACCCGCCAAATGTGGACTCAGCGCAGCTCCTCCGGATACCCCTCCACACCTCCCTGGCTCCAGCCTCCCACTTCCCAAGCCTCCTGCAAGACGTTCTCACCTCCTCTTGCCAGCCCATTCCTAAAAACCCACTTTCTCTTATCGACTCCTTCCTTTATCCTCCCTTTCCTCGCTGCTTCCTCTTACTAGTTAGATCATATCGGTGCCCAATAGTTTTTTCTGACTTTCATGAGGCATTATATTAATTTCAGTCACTTCTCAAGCATATGTTAAGCACCAAATGTATACTGAGGACTTGTGCTGGGTTGGAAATTTATAAAGACAGAAAAATGTGATGGTCACATTCAGTAAACTCACAGCCTCATGGAGACGGGGTCTGTAGTATGACTTTCACGGACCCCAGGCCCTGTCCCCTTCATGGGCCCCTTCCCCCCTTAAAAAATATTCAAAGTGGTATCTCATAACTGTGTTGGTATGAAGATGAAGTTTTTGTGTCTTGATATTATATATTAAAACATGTTCTTCAACCTCAAAGTTTTCTTCGATTTGTTCTCGTTTGTGCCTACTATGCTTAACGGATACATCGGCCTTAGGGAAGATAGACAAGTAATGATTATACTGTAATATGGCGATTATGTACACGCCCCATGAACAAACAGTTCTGCTCTTAGACCCAAACTTAAGAAAAACTCCATTTTGTCTTCTGTGGAAAGAGAGGGACAGGCCAGGAAAAAAAAAAAAAAAAAAAAAAAAAAAAACCAGGGAAGTTAGAAATGGTAGGTTCGGGCTCTGGGAAATCCCTCCTTACCGAGCTGATCTTCTATGACCTTGCGAGCCCTCCCTTCGGTGATCGCAGCCTATGTATTCTACATGGCATCAGGCTTTCAGTCACTCCCTGAACATCATCTATGTTCCAGGCATTGTTCTAGTGCTTGGTATATACCGGTTAATACAACAGTTTCTTGCCCTAACCTGCCGGTCACATAAATCTGACTCTGAAGACATAGCTTTTTGAAGTGCATTGGGAACAAGGGACCAATGCCTTTCCCATTGGTTTGAGGATAAGGAAACAGCAGGACTCAGAGGATACCCTGGAAATGCTCAATAAAGAATGCTCCAGGAAACCGGGAAGGTGATACCTGGGGAGTCCTTAGGGGCAGTTTATGTGATAAAGATCATCTTCCTGAACCCTAATTGCTGTTCTGAAGCATGTCTGGGGGAGTTCTTTGCAGGTGCTTTATTTCTCTAGGAGCTTTGTGTTAAATATACCTATTGGGTATTGATGTAAATATCGCAACAAATATTTTTGCCTTAAAATAGCAATCCCGGTTCCATTTAAGTTTTTATGAGAAAATGGATGACCTAATTCTATTTTCAAGGTAACAGGTGGAAGCTTCCAATTTTCTCTGTGGGAGAAAGAAAAAGAGCACCAAATGTTCTGTGTTTGCAGGGAGATCTCAAAGCATAGCTAACTCAAGCAATATTATTTATGAATTTATCACCAGTAGGAGATACAAAAAGAGGAGTTTTAATCAGAAGACTAACAATTTCACATTAAGTGTCATCCCCGGTGCTTGTCATTTTTCTAGACAGTTTTTCTTCTCATTATTCTTTTGACAGATATTCTGATGACTCTAGTGTTATTTTTGTATCAGCTTAGACTTTGGGCTGGATAAATTCACTGTTTCTAAGGTTTAGAGGAAATCCTTGGCTTCTAATGGGGAAGAAAGGAGGACAATAGATGGTACTTTGATGAAGAAGCTACCTTCTCTGTCCAGGTGACACAAAGAAGTTAACCCTGTGGAGGGCCAACAGGTCTGCTGCTGACAAAGATGGGGAGCTCTGCACTAACTCAGACTGCTTGCCATGGTCCACCATGCTCCATTCCTTCTGGATTCATCCCACAGTACTGAATCTATGACTAGATTTAAGGAATAAATTGTCATTGTTTGTTGGTTGCTGGTGTCATCAACTATAACAGGACAGAGAGTCATTCTTTAACCATAATCAAAAAAGCTACTTAAGTAAGACTAAGCATTTCTTACTTATTGCAACCTTCTTCTGAACATTACGCAGACTTTACAAAACAGAAAACTTCCCACTGAGGTTTTAGCTTGAACGGCAGAATGGAGGGTTTGGGGCTTACATGATGAAATAATAAAGTCTGTATAATTTACTCTTAATTATGAGTTCATTTCCATGACTTTCTATTTCTCCCCAATTTCTTATTCTACAGGGTGATGAATTATAGATTGACAATGAAAAGAAATACGGACTTATATGCCCAAGGCTGAAAGAAATCAGTTATTACATTTAAGAGCGAGCCTAAAAATGTGGGATGTGCTTCCATTCTGGTCTTTTGTGTTGGGGTTAGTGTTGGCTGAAATCCCAGGGGAAATATGGCAGGGAGGACTGTATTGAATTAAAATTTCCCTGGCTCCTTTTAGTCCATTGAACATAGGAGCACAAAAGAAAGCAAAATTGGTCAATATAGATAGGTAAAAGGCAGCTTTGGCTGTTTTATCTTTTAGTTGCTGAGATTCCTCCTGTTGAGGACTTCCGTGGGGCCCTGGGTGTGCCTCACAGATCATAGGAGCACTGTAAGCCAAGCAGGCTTCATGAGGCCAGCCAATGAACCAGACACAATCAGGAATGTTCAATGCATTTACCATTGGGTAGTTGGTGGGAAGAGAGTTTTTAATGAAGTTAAAACCTTCATTTTTAAAGGAGGTGGCAAAAAAAAAAAAATGTTTAGCACAGCTCTTCACACGCCCCTCTCTGAGGAAATACCAGGAAAGAGACAAGGAGCCTCATTTACAATAATTAGAGCCACAGTGTTGTCCATAGATAAGTATTTTAAATTTCAGTGCATGCGATGGGTTTGTCCTGAATATGGAGATTGAAGGGATGGAAATGAAAGGCCGCACTGAATCCCGACACCAAGGAGATTTCAAAAGACAGTATAAATGGTTCTGACAACGAGAGATTTTGAAGCCTTTTGAAAACACATGAAACAAAGAAGAAAAAACCTATCCAAACCATCCAGTTTTACAAACCAGCATAGGTGATGAGAGTGAGAAATGGCATGTTATGCGGCAAAATAAGTTAGGTGCAAACATGGACATTAAGTCCAATCTAGGTCCATGTTCCATATGGTCTTGTCAGAGGGAAGATGTCTGAGATAGCTTCCCTTTCCCCCATGGCTTGCCCCGCAGAAAGAAAAATCTAAGAATTATAACAAATGAGTCTGTGCTTCTTTCACTTATTACTGACATACAAGTGAATTTAATCCAGGACACCAAATCTTATCTTCAAAGCTCTGAATAAATTAGATCTGGGCTATCTTTCTAGTGAAGAATAATAATGAAACCATCCACGTCTTAGAGATTGTAAACTTATTTGGCATAACTTTCCAGACCCTGAAAATCATGATTTTGAGTCATGCTGGATAATGACTGTGCTTTCATGTCACTAAGTGTGCTTACAACAACCACATCTTCTAGGCTTACAAACAAATGCATTATGATTATGATTATTATGATTATTATTGTCTCTTAGAGTCCTGATGGTAGTTTGTAAACGCATACCCTTTACTTGGCTTCTATAGAGACATTAAACAAAACTTTCTTGGCCAAAAGCTCTGTGATGGTCACCGTGAAGAAAATGTACACATTACCACCTGCAGTTCAGTACCGCTCAAAGAAAAATGTCTACTTCTTCATCATCAGGTCAAGCAAATCCAGCATTTCAATGGACCTTCATGGAAAGCTATTTTAAATTGTGATAATTACACCTTAGTCATCTGGATAAAAATCTACAATGTGTAACTAGAGCATTTGAATGTCACACATATCACCTTATATTGTAATTTAAATTCATTATAGATTTTAATATTAGGTTCTGATAAATTTATGAATGTGTTAAATAGCACTATATATTCATTAATTCTCCAGACTAGTAGGTCAATATTGGAAAATAAGAGATAGATAGATTTTAATACTTGACCTAATACTATAATAAATCGAGGACATGTCTTTATATTTATAAATATTTATAGATACAGCAACAATCCATTAATTAGCCATAAATCTAAGATCTTAAATCTGTAGCTAACTTGGTGGCAAAAACCTAAACTAATTGGAACTCATTAGGTTGCAAACCTGGCCTGAATTGACAAAAGCCCATTTATTGTTCTTTAACTCACTTAATGTAGATATCAATATGCATTTGTAGGAAAATATCAATGTGCCTGATTAGAAGGTACTACATTGGAGCTGCCATGTAATATAAAGGACACTATACTGTAATATCTTCCAAAAATCCAAAAAGTTCTGAATCCCAAAATAGATCTGGCCCCAAAGTTTTGTTAAGGGATCGTGGGTCTCTTTTACCAGGGTATAACATATGAATCTCAGTGCCCAAGCTATGGTAGGCAAAAGTATTACTTTCTTTGTTTCCTTTAAAACAACTCAAAGTGGGGGCACCCAGATGGCTAAGTTGATGGAGCCTCAGGCTCTTGGTTTCAGCTCAGGTCATGATCTCAGGGTCCAGAGATCAAACCCCACATCAGGCTCCATGCTCAGTGGGGAGTCTCCTTGAGACTCTTTCCTTCTCCCCCTCCCCCTGCTCTCTCTCTCTCTCTCTCTCTCAAAAGTAAATAAATCTTTAAAGATTTTATTTATTTATTTGGCAGAGAAAGACACAGCGAGAGACAGAACACAAGCAGGGGGAGTGGGAGAGGGAGAAGAAGGCTTCCTTTGGAGAAGGGAGCCCGATGCGGGGCTCGATTCCAGGACCCTGGGATCATGACCTGAGCTGAAGGCAGACGCTTAATGACTGAGCCACCCAGGCACCCCCCAAATAAATAAATCTTTAAAAAAATAAAAAACTGAGGGTTGCTGCGGGGGAGAGGAGGTTTAAGGGATAACGTAACTGGGTGATAGACATTGGAGAGGGAATGTGTTGTAATGAGCACTGGGTATTATAAAACACTGATGAATCACAGACCTGTATCCCTGAAACAAATAATATATTATATATTAATTAATTGAACTTAAATTAACCATTAGATTAAATTAATAAAAATAAAAACAAAAAAATAAATCTTTAAAAAAAATAAAATAAGTCAAAATTGAATCTGAGTCCCCCAAATCACTTAATAATCGATGGAGCACATTCTCCCTATAGGTAACTCCCAGTTGGGAGAAGATATGCATGGTGCCTACAAAGCAGGAGAAAAGTCTTCCTATCTGCACTTCATGTTGCCACTTAGTTTCCTGTAAGGAAACCAGCTCCTCCTTATTTGCCCACACTTTCTTACTTTTAGCACTGGAAGTCCAAAGTCCTAGGAACTGGCCCAAGCAACATTAGTTGTCACCCTAGTCTTAATCCCAAACCTGCAGTGGTCCCAGATTTCCTGACTCTCCTTATTTTGCTAGGCTCTTGCTCTCTTGAGGTCCACCACCCAGCTTACAGGTCCGTTACTTCCTTGGGACAAAGCCAAGGAGAGGATCCAAATCTCAGTACTCATGGAATCCACAAATCCCTTCCTCCTTCCCATTATCTCTCCCTTTCCTTGTCTTCAAAAGCATTCACCTTCTCCTGGCCTTCGCCAAGACCTACTCCTTACTATCGTTTAAGTGAGCTTATGTTTTCACAAGTGACAGGAAGAATGCCAATTTCAGGTGGCTTCTGCTTTCTTCCCAGTAAAAATACCTGAGGCACAAAAGCCCAAAAAGTCTCCTTTAAATGAGAAAAGGAAAATACTAGAACAAGCCCAAGTTAACATGTTAATGAACTTCTTTGCTACATATAGGTCTATTTTATAGAAGCTCTTTCCATTATCAATTGGACAGATCTTAAATTCTTTGGAGGAAGTGTCTTTGTTCTCATAAATCCTTTGTTTAGACAGTTTGCAACTGCATAGAGGATGCAAATACAAAAAAGTAAAAATAAACACATACTCTTCTTCTCTTCTTGTCAGAGGAAAATAAAACTTTAACTACTAGCCACAAACATTTTCAATACACAGCTCAGAGGAAAGTCAGCCTGATACCGTATCCAACATCTGAGGGGGAAATGGATTCTATGATCTGAGAGGCTGTGTACAGGTGCTAGGATGTCAACCTAGCCGCCACTTCCACTTTTTTCCTAATAAAAGAATCTCAAATTTGTTCAGGTTATTACCTTCTTCCATGAATCTCAGGAGAAGCTGAGTTCTGACAGTGAATTTGATAGGTCTTGAGTCAATATCATCCGTCTTCCCATGAATTCGTTCAGAAATGGCATGTGACCCAATTCTGGTTAATAAGACATAAGGAAAGATTTTCTAGAAGCTTCTGAAAAACTTCTTTTACACATTGAAGAAAGAGGTAATCAGTTTCTTTCTTCTACCTGGTGGGAATGAAGGAGGCAGCACCAAACTCTGTAGGCTAAATGGCCTAAAACCCTATAGGACTCCACCAGAGATGATGATACACATTGCAGAACAGAGAGACAGAAGTATATGAATCCTTGATAAAAATCATTGAATCGCTGAATCAGCTAATTCTGAAGCCTATCCAACATGAGACAGGCTATTTGTCCTTATTACTTGTTCTATTCAAGCCAGTTGGAATTGTTTTTCTGCTCCTTGCAGCTAAAAGCACCCTACTGAGATACAGACTACTCTTCCTCCAGTCCGTCTTCCTTTTACAGATGAAGAAACAAAGGCAGGGAGAGGCCACATAATGCATGAAGGTCACAAGCCAGGATTAAATACCAATTTATAAACTTGAGACTAGTTGTAAAGAAAGGTGCAGAGATGGCTTTTGACACAGTGGGGATAGATGATCTCTAAAAGAGTTCAGCTGACACTTAGAACCCTGCAAATCTTAAACTGCAGTTGACTGTACCGGGAACCTCAGATAATGTCACAGGGCCCACAGGAGTCCTGGAGTTTCAATCTAAGAGTTCCTTCCTCCTACATTATGTTTGCAGCTTAGGTACCAAGAGACAAGGCCTTGATGCTCCAAACAAGGACTTCCATGTAACTGCCTTCTCCTTAAGTCAAAGGCCAGGCCTAAAAAGCCAGCTAGCTTCCAGACTATACCTTGGTTTCTAGAACACTCAAATCAAGGGACCCACAAAATAGAAACCAATAGCCCAACTTGGAGAGAATTTGGACCTCAAAGTACCCCAAATCTCCATGGGCCCAAAGATTTCCTCAACCATGGCTGTCTTCAGATGGTGAAGGTCCTGGAGAGCTCAAAACAGGTCTGGTAGCCCCAGTGTTAGAATGCCCCACACTCCTTTCTCTTGAAGCTTTCCTCTATCTCACGATGTTGTCCCCAACACCTCCCACTTCCCCACCTCACCGGCCTAGTAACGGCTGCTCCCCTAGGGAGGGGAAGGAGAAAGAAGAGAGGATGGGGATACAGGGGTGTGCCAACCTGCCCACACGTCTCAGGCCCAGGGGGGAGGCTGGTTCCTGAGGCTTCTCTTCACTGGGTCTGCGGGGAGTCCTGCTCTAAACACTCCATTCCTCCCTCTGCGACGATTCTTACCGATGCCAGGGCCCCATATGAGAAAAATGGGGCCCTGGGCCAGAAAGCCCTCCACGCCAACCACGGTCACCCCGGGTCACACGTGAGTTCCCAGAAGCCTCAGGGTTCACATGGGCGGCAAATGCTGTTGCCTGCCACCTGCCCTTGGGAGGGCCAGACCCCTGGCAAGGGAGGGTCTCCGAAGCTCCTTATCATATCCATCTTCTTTTTGTATTTTTAGCGTTGATAAGTAGACTCTTTTAATTAAAAATACCTTTCTGGATCATTTCACAACCTGTTCCTATTTTTAAGTCTGTGGTGCTCTGTTAAGAGACTAACACGTGATCGGGGTGGAGACGAGAATGTTCCTCTTAAGCATGTTCCTTTGCAGGAAGACTTGGCTGTGCCGGCGGGCCCCAGGGCAAGAAGGAGCAGCCGTGGGCTGTGCTCTGAGACTTTCCCCAAAGGCTAAAGAAAAGACAAGCCTGTGTGTGGGGCCTGGGCCACCGCAGAGGCCCCTGCCTGTGCTCACCTGAGTCGGTGTTAGAGCCCCTCTGATCCAGCGCATACAAAGGATGCTAACTGGTACCTCTTATTTCCCTGTCAGCATCTCTCCTGCTCCAAGACCTTCACAGTGAAAGTGATGATGAACCAGAGGGAAGGAGGTGGGCCTGACAACCATTGCCAGGAAACAGGTTTCACTGAAGCTGTAAATTAGAAAGATAACCCTATTACCAGGAGGTGGGTTCCTAGGCAATGTTGACAAGAGATCTTCCAGTGTGGGGGACATCTCTTACCTTTAGTTTCAGTTAAAAAAAAGTATGTTTACTAATTACAGACAAATATAAAGGAGAAAAAAGTGGCTCATAATTCTATCCTCTCATAATCCCTGTTAAGTCTTTTCTCTCATATGACTTTTTGTATATAAAAATCATAAATACAGGTTAGAACCAAATCAAACAGAAGAAATATAAAACAGAAAGTAAGTCTATTTACATAGGCTTCCAAAATCTTGCAGGTATATGTACACGTGTGTGGTCTTTTATTTATTTATATAACATAGATAGAGCCGCTCACATTTTTTCTTGCATCTGGATTTTTCACCTGTTGGAATTCTACTTTAATATTTTAATTCTACTCAAAGGCTGTATTTATTTTATTGACTCAATCTCCTTTGCAAATGTATTGATGGACATTATTTCCAATTAATGATTAATGACTAAGGGATTTTGACACTTTAGAATTAAAATAGGAATCACAAATGACACCACCTCAATTATTTTGTATTCAGTAAGAACTTACTGAGCACCTAATCTAGAGCTGGTTCCAGAATACCAAGTAGGATAACTGTCACTATGCCAAATGGGTCACAGTATAAATGGAATGAGAGAGCTCAGTGGCAGTAATTCCTGTCACCACCACGATGTAGATCGACAAAAGATGTTGGAGCTATGAGGGCTAAATGCCAGGGCAAACCTGGCATTGGAGCCTGGTGATGAGAGATGCCTGGAGGAAGCCACAGGTGGGAAGGCGTGCAGACAGAAAGCAGCTCAGTATAGTCAGGGCACCGCAAGAATTTTGGGCCGTCAGAGTTCGAGCTTTGTGAGCAGGCACCAGAGCCGGAGGCTGGGGTCCAAGCCATATCACAAAGGCCCTGGGGTTTGAACTTTATCCCCAGGGCCACAGGAAGCCAATCGAGGTTCTAAATGTGGAGGGGAGAGAGAAATTGCTGAGTGACATGATTAAATTTTAGATAAGGGTTTTACTGAAAAAACAAAGGTGAAAGGTAAAAACAGGAAAAGTCTTCCAGCTACAAATTAGTTCTCAGCACAGAGAACATGGATAGGAGCTAGATCAGAACAAGAAACAGACTTCAAATAGAAAACGAGCATGGCAGGGTACTGAGGTGCGAAACAGAGACCAGATTGCCAAAGGGAAGTTAGGGAAGCAAGTGACATTTTTGGTAGCGTATTCTAACTGAAGTCATTTGGACAAAGTTTAATTTTTTATGGAGTTTAATTTCTAACAAACATACTTCTTATTTTCAAGTAAGACCAACATTAGAAATAAATAAGTAAATAAACAAATAAATGTTTATGACCTGCGTCCGATAAGACTGACCTTGGCAAAGGCAAACCAGGTTCCTTCCAGCCGTGGGCTCAAGCCAGCTACGTTGGTCATGGTGGGAGTAGTGACACCATGGAAATTGGCAAACACTGCGAATCAACTTTTGTTTTTGTTTTTGTTTCCCCGGAGTGCCAATTAAACATTTGTCAGCACGGCCCTGATCCTTTCCCAGTGAAAGAACTTGGCATCACCAAAAACATCCACAATGTCATTTCTTTCAGAGAAAGGGATGTTTCTAAAGGGGTAACAGAAGTTAAAAAGCATAAGCATAAAGACAGGGGGCCTGAGTCTGGTGCTGGGCCCTGGTGAAGACCAAGAAGCCCGTGACCGTGACCGGTGAGCAGGGCCGCTCTCTATTTTGAGAGCCCGTTTCCCACAGGTGAGAGGGACCTGGGGCACGTGGGCCCAGCCCAGCAGAGGCCTGAGCTAATTCTGATGATTCACAGCAAAGCAGCCCAGCTCGTTTAGCCAGTTCTTGATTTTCCTGACAGCCATTAATAGCTCTGGGACTCCTGGAGTCTCCTCTGATCCCCTGACGTTGCATTTCTCCTACGAAATTCAGAGAGGTGTTGACGCTACTACTCCCGTGCGGGAATCATTTCATCTCTTCTCTTTCCAAAAACTGCTTTACCAGAGCCAAAGTACTGGGACTGGCCCTGTCCTTTTTATTTCTTTTCTTTTCTTTCTTTCTCCCCCCCACCCCGCCCCGCGAAGCGTCCATGATCATGCTGCAGACACGCGCAACCTGTGAGTTCCAGAGCCCAAAGGAAACAACGGGCCTTTGATTCTGCCTTATCTACAGCAGCGCGGGAGGTCACCGCCTCAGGGAGGGAGGAGCCTGGCCACACCATCTCTTCTCATTCTCCTGCGCGGGGTGGGCGTGGGGGGGTGGGGTCAGAATTGAGGAATGGAGTTGAGGAGCCCAAAGGTGTTTGGGAGCCTGAAGTTCAGATTGAGATAACTGCTTTATCGGTTCTGGTTAAAAAAAAAAAAAAAAAAAGTGAACTTCTCTCATGTGAATGTGAAAGTGCCTGAAACACCGGGCAGATTCCCACTTTCCCATGAATATAGAACAGCAGGGCGGCAGCTGGGCACAGAAAAGTGAGTCTGGCCTGGCTGTAAGGGCAGTCTCGTGATTACCCACCAATGCTCAGCTTCCTTATTAATATAGAACTAAACATCAGTTATAATGTCTTTTCCATCCTCTTCGCATCGGTGACCACACAGCTTATGCCTTCTCAGAAAACTTTTTTGCTTGAGGAGAGTTTAGGGAAACACAGCCCAGGCTCATGGAAACACCTTGCTGGCCTCTTTGCTGGAGAGGGGATCAAGAAAGGAGAGGTTAGCCCCAGTCAGCCTTCTTCTTATTGAGTATCTTCATTATTGCTGATTTGCTGGGCACTGAGGGACTCCAAAGGTGAGCTTTTATTGTTAAAATTGGGAAAGTTCCTGGCCAAATGGAAGAAGTTGGTCACCTAATGATGGCAGTGTCTGATGAGGTGCCAAATGAGTAAGAAAGACAATAAAGACTGCTGGAGGTTGGAGCCAGTCATATCACGCAGCTGGGAGTTTGGTAGGGTGCTCTGTACTCTACAATGCACTTTCACACACATGAGCTCATTTCAATCTTCTAACAAATTGAGGAAGACAGAGTAGGGATTATTATTGCTTCAGGATGACAAAAAATTGAGTCACAAAGATTAAGTGACTTGCCCAGTGACATGCACAGCTGGTTGGTGAGAAAAGACTCAGGCGTCACCTCTGCTTCCCTATGGAGTGAGATGGATTTGGAGCAAACAGCCAAAGGTGTCCTCTGTCCACGATGCGGTATTGCCTCTCTAGTCAGAACCAGAATGCAGTTACTCCTCTCCTCACTTAGCCTTTTTTTCACGATGCTGGCATTCCAGCAGTGAAGAAGAATTAAATGAAATTGCATGACCATTAGCCACCACCACCCCCCACCCAGCCGCTACCCAACAGGAAGCATGGATGATAGGATGATAGCTCCACTCAGGGGCATGGTAAAATGTCATGGCCAAAGGTACATTTCAATGACCTGTGGTGATTTCCTGATAAAAGGAAGAGTTGAGGGCCATGCCAGTCCCACAGAGAATGCGGAGTGGGGAATCTCAGGAGACAGAACACCATGCATCTTAAGGCAAGGAGACAGGCCCAAGAGGGAACCGTCTTAGGGCCTAAAAATGTGGAGAGGCACCCAAGGTTCTCAGTTGAGAAACATAACTCAGCATTTATCTTTCCTCATAAAACACAGCAGTGTGTTAAGGCTGCATTTGAAACTTCAGCTAAGACCAGTGAGAGTATCTAGATTCTGGTCATGACATATATAATTTGGTAACAACTGGAAGGAAAATCCTTCTTAACACTAGGGACGGTGCAATAGTCAAATTATTGAAACCGGCCCAGGGTCCATTGACTGATGAATGGGTAAAAAGATGTGATACACACACACACACACACACACACACACACACACACACACACACAATGGAATATCAGGCAGCCATTTAAAAAAACGAAAGCTTGCCATTGCAACAACATGGATGGAGCTAGAGAGTATAGGGCTAAGTGAAGTAAGTCACTCACAGAAAGACAAATACCACATGATCTCACCCATATGCGGAATTTAAGAAACAAAACAAATGAGCAAAGGGAAAAGAGAAAGAGAGAGCGAGAGGCAAACCAAGAAACAGACTCTTAACTAGAGAACAAACTGATGGTTACCAGAGGGGAGTTGGGGGGGGGGGGGGATGGGGGAAACAGGTGATGGGGATGAAGGAGGGCACTTGTGAGGACCACCAGGTGACGAACGGCAGTGCTGAATCACTGTGTTGTACACCTGAAACTAATATTACACTGTATGTTAACTAACTGAAATTTAAACAAAAACCTTAAAAAATATTAGGGAAAGTACAATCAAACCCAAACTTATCAAGTCTATATATATTTTTCAGTGTCAGTCACCAAAGTGTAAATATCTATGAGGAAAAATCATGAATCCATGGCTTCTGCAGCCTGTTCCATGGACATTTTCAGAACTTCAAGCGGCATTTGATATATAATAATGGCTTAGATTTTCAAGTTTAAATTGATATACTGTCTTTCAAAGCAGAAGAATCTGTTTGATATTTGAGAATGTTGTAAGCAAAACCTGCAGTATAAATTAGGCGGTCTTGTGCTAGTAAAAGAAAGTCTCTGAGATGAAGTAGGAGCAACAGAGGATATTTGTACATACAGTATAGAGAAAAAAGCTTGGGCTTCTCAGTCAGACAAACACAGGCTCAAACTCCAAGTGTGCTGGGTATATGAACGTGGGTGTCAGGTCTCAAATTTTTCATCTGTAAAATGAGAATAGGAGTACATATGCCTCAAGACTTGCTATACTCTTCACACAGGATCATGAGGCTAAGCACCCAGCATGCAGCCTGACAAGCAGGAAGCACTCATTCCATTCATTCCACGTCATTTCCTGTCTCCTTCCTCTCATAGTAGCTGTTGCCCCACGTGCTACCCTTGGTGTCCCCTTCTCCCCAAGCCTGGGTATAAAAACATGTCCCCTCAGCTCCCTCTGCCTTGCTGTTCCTGAAACTAGGACGCAGAAAACAAAAGAGAAGAAAGTTTTGAAGTATTTAAAACCTTACAGAGTTTTCCACAGTTCCATGACTAGAGTCCTTGATGCATCTGAGATGACTCGTGGTGAGCTCCTTCCACTACCTAGTACCCCCTCTCCTGCACCAGGATTAAGCTATAACACTTGTTTTACAAATTGTAATACTTAAGCTCTTTGGAGCACCTGAAATGATTATAGAAGAGTATCTCCAGGTCACCGTGGAAAAATCTGCATGGACCTTTTCTTCCTTTATGGAAAACGAATGACACATGCCCACACACTCAGGGGTACATGACATAGGTTGACAGTTCAGATCTCCTGGACCTTCACCCTGAGAGATACCCATTGTAATGCCACAACTGAGTCATTTCCTCACTTACAGAAAGGCTCTAGGACTAAAAAGGCATAAGGCCTGCAAAAGCTTCTAGAAGGGTACCTAGCCAAAAAAAAAAAAAAAAAAAAGCAGTCATTTTCCTTCCAATGTTTTTGCTGGGTTCCAAAGTGATCAAGATATTTTCTATTTGATGTCACGCTGATTTTCCTCACCCATTTGTATAAAGAATAAATTCTGATGGGTGTGTGTTTTTAAAAAGGGGGCCTAGGGAAGTGACTTTTAGTTTAAGTTATGTAAAAGCCTCATTGCATTATTATTTCATCGTTAAGGAACTGCATAAATGCAGATGACAAAAGTTGAATTATGTTGCTTCTAGTCATCTCCTATCAGCCTTCATGTAGTAGTGATTTAATACTAATATTAATTTAATGTTAATATTTTCTGTTGTAATCAGTTATGAATCTTTTGACACATTAGGGACGGTCATCTTGCTCTAAAAGTGTATAAAATAGTAATTATATGTAAATGAAGCTGCTAGTGCCTTTAGGCATGATGAAGGAAACCTCAGAATTTTTAGATATAAAAATGTTCAGACTTGTTTGATTATAGAAATGGTGGAAGAACTCAGAATTTTTTATATTTTTTTCTGTATATTCTCTTTCTAACCACACTAAGATACACAGTGTACGTATGCATGTGTACTTACATAGTTTTCCATGTTGAGATATTTGATTTTTCTCTAAAAAGCCATGTGAGACAAGAAATAATAAGTAGGACAAAATGAAAGCTTAAGTTGAGTTGATTTGGATAGAAGTATGGATTATTTTCTTCTTGTTTCCAAAATATTAATGATCTAATATGGAACAAATTTTGTTGGTGGTCAGTTTCACTATGGTTGAAATGATGCATCTGAGGAATAAAATAAATCTTAAACAAGGGGCGTTTTCTAAAATTTAGCCAAGAGATAAAACAAAGACAATGAGGCCTAGGTACTGCTAACAGACTAAAGGCTTGAGGCCTCCCCAAATTGTCATACTGAAGCCCTAACCCTGAGTATAATGGTATTTGGAGATGGGGCCTTTGGGAGATAATTGGGGGTCGATGAGGTTCTGAGGGTAGAGCCTGGAAGGATGGGGTTAGTGCCCCGATTAGAAGAGACAGCAGAGAGCTTCCCATCTCTCTCTGCCATGTGAAGACACAACCAGAGGTGGCCATCCATAAGCCAGGAATATGGCTCCTACCAGAACCCAAACTATGCTGACCCCTTGATCTCGGACTTCCAGCTTTTAGAACTGTGAGAAAATAAATTTCTGTTTGAGCCACCCAGTCTGCGGTATTTTGCGGCCCAAGAAACCTAACACATCTGCTGCAGGGAAGAAGGACTTACAGGCTATTGCTGGGAAGGCATGATCAGGTATCATTGAACCTAAATGTGGTGCAATATCTCCTGTGAAAATTTAACTTGCATTCTTGCTTTTTTGTTCGTTTTGTTTTTTCTTTCTTTCCTTCTTTCTTTCTTTCTTTCTTTTTTTTTTTTTTTTTTTTTTGTCCTGGGTACAAATGGCCTCACCCCCAGAAAGACAGTGAAGAATGTAGACTCTGGGAGTAATCAGGTCTGATATCGGGGGGAAGGAAGGAGACCTTTGCTACTGTGAGTGTCTGGGACTCTCGGAGGCAATAAAAGCCTCTTGTGGATGAGAAGCTTCCCAGCCTCACTCTTGGTGTTCAAATCCCTCAGAAGACAGGATGGACACTGGTGGGGGCCCTCAAATTGTGGGCTGCTGGGTGTCTTGTGACACAGTGTTCCTGGGACAGTTGGTGTCCCTAGAGACCAGTTAAAACTGTAAACCTGGGAGCTCGAATGACAGGACTCCCTACTTCACTCTGAGGAAGAAATTTAGCCTCATTCAAAAATCCAAAATGGTAGAACCAGCTTCTTCAAAGGCATGACTCCCTCCTCCAATCTACCCACAGGGACCTGGGCCAGAAATATTTCTTCTTGGCCTTTAGATTTTACAGGACACCTTTTTTTAGTAACACCATGTGTTGGTGAGAATGCAGGCAGTAAATGGCTGAGCTCGGCTCCTGTGTGAAAGTCAGGTCGGTTCCCACCCCTGGACTGTCTGTGTATGCCCCTTGGGCTTCTTGGATATTGGAAGGGAAGGAGTAGCTTCAAGAGGAAGAGACTGAACTTCCTATCTATCTGGCATTTGGGTGCTCAAGCTTATTTTAAAATTTACTTTAGAACATAAAACAAATGTGTGTATTCTTGCTGTTGACAAGTTTGAATGGCTACCATGCATGCGTGTAGCAGTGTCTGCACATTATCTGTAATGAGATCCTCTTGGGGAAACTTTAAAAAAAATTTTTTAATTTAAATTCAGCTTAGTTAACATATACCATATATATTATTGGTGGAGGCCAAGTGAATAGTGGTTCAGAAAAAGTTGTAGTCTGTCTATTACTTTTCAGAGGAATTGATGAAAAATTTCTTTCCCAAATATTTAACATGCTGTTGAAGATAAAACTAAAAGAGACTGAAAATTACAAACTCATTTCTGTATTTGATCTTTTTGGCAATGTTCTCTTAATTCCTCTCTCAAGCTACCTTCACAGGTAAAATAAGTGGGAGAGACATGCACAATCTAACTAACACTGCAAAGGAATAGTGCTGTGATTTTCTTCCCCATTTGAGAAGCTCTGTGAAAAGGAAACCGTTGATGAGAACAAATGCAGACATGACAGGTTGATGCCCCAGCAGGTAAGAAATCTAGATATTAATGGACCATATTAATATACCTAATTAAGCTTTTAAAAACAAAAATCAATTATGTTTTCTGCCATTAAATGATTTGAACTAGAATTAAATTTTTTCTCACTTTTATGAACACAGTAACACTTGCAGATCCTACATTTTCAAATGAAAAAGAGATTGGGTTTTGATCATGACTTCTAGTAAGCTCTTTATCTCAGCATCCCTTCAATTGCCTTCATCCTCCATATAAATCCCATCCCTGCTCCCAACAGTACGAAAAGTCTTTCTGTGGGACACATCAGCATTCTGGTAATATTCTTAAAGATTCTATTAAAGAAAAGCATATATATTTGAATTAGTAGACTGTAAAGAATCTTGTAAGACCAAAAAAATACACGTTTCTGATGCTTTCAAAATTCATCCTTCTTCTCCGGGTTTTAAACCTTTTCATGTATTATGCAAAACAAAGTGAAACAAAACTAACCCTCATTATATTAAAACCGAGATTTAGGAAAACAAAATGATGAATGCTTGCCTGACTTTTTGTTACTACTTTTGATTTTTCTGCACTTTCAGTAAAAGAAGGTGTGTAAGGAAAATATTCTTCTGTCTTTATCCTGAATGTTTGGCATAATCCATCTCATTCCACAAATATGAAGGATATGTATAACTTATCTTGCCATGACAAACTGTCAAAGAAAGTCCCAAAACTATTGTGGGCTTGACTATTCACAGATATTTAAGGCATCTGCAGATCAGAAGGTTAATAATCCCCAGTCTGCCATTCCTATTCAAAAACAAACTCTAGTTCTTGTCTAGGATTTATTAACTTGGCCATTTTGTCTTTTCTTGTGAAATGATTGCTACTTACACAATGAAATATTAGTTCGTGTCGGTGGTTCACAAGGAAAAGGGCAACACGAAGCTTTGCTGTGATAAGGTAGATGGTCTATTAAAATAAGGATTAAACAAAGGAATCCAAAAAAGATGAAACCTGATGCTCTTTCTGAAATCCATATGTTTTCTAGTATGATTCAACCTTGTTTTTGTGGCTGGCAATGTGTTTTGTTGTAGATTTGGGCTCAGTAACTGTATTTTAGTTCAGAAAGGCCAACTGTATGTAGTTAATTGTTGGACTGTTTACATTAGTCTCATTTCTAACTGGAAACTGGCTCTGGAAAATGTTTTCAGCATCCAACAGAGACAAATTTTCAACATGGAACATTTAAAATAAAACACTGTTTTCCAATATATCGGTTGCTTTAAAATATTTTCTATGCTGAAATTCACTGTGTAGGTCACCATTCATGATGAGGTATCTTAAATCTTCCCATTAGATAATTGGAAATGTCAGTGGCCTTTGACCTTGTGTATGTTTGATAATTCAGCTGACAGTTCGCTCCAGGAACTCTATTTTGCATACATTTTGCATTGAATGGATCACTGATCAACTACATGGTTACTATTTCCTTGTCTGTCTCTCCCAGTGGGTCCTGAGCTCAGCGGTTAAGGTTCTGCCTTTGGCTCAGGTCATGGTCCCAGGGTCCTGATATAGGGCTTCCTGCTCAGCGGGAAACCTGCTTCTCCCTCTGAAGGGGTTAAAGGTAAAAACCTGAAATAAATGCACAGCACCAAGAGAAATGGAATGACTACATTTTAGCCAAAGAAATATCAAACATGAGGTGTACCAGGTACCAACGTTGCAACATATTCTCTAATTTTTTACTCTCTACTTGATTGAGAAGAGAAGGGAGACTGAAGGGTGTAGAGATAAGTAATGGAGAGCAAAGAATTTAAAGCAAAGAGGGTCTTTCCTTGGGTTCTTAATAGACTCCAAGTTAGAACATCTTCCTAGGGTATATAAAGTTAGAGAAAGAAAATTTAGTGTCAATGTGCCTTCAAAAATGTACCACAGTCTATGTATGTTTCATTTTCAAGGAAAAGGGATTCCTAGCCCTGTGTTTCAATCATGGTATAATATTTATTTGGAAAAAAGGTGGCTCTTTACACCAGAGCCTTCCAATATTATCGACACTAGCCACAGGTGGCCATTTGATTTTAAAGTTAAATAAAATAAAATAAAATAAAAAATCAGCTCCCACACTATCCTCATTTTGAGTGCTCAGTAACCACATGGGGCTCATGGCTACCATTATGGAGAGCACAGATTATAGTAGATTTCCATTAACACAAGAGAGCTCTGTTGGATGACCTCGCTTTATATCAATCATTTCCCAGATTTCTTGACTTGAAGAACATTGCCCTCCTCATTGCTCATTCGTGTGTATAAGTCTTGTAAATGAGTGACTGGGATTAATATTTCCTTTCATTGTGGGTTCCAGGTATTACCTATGAAAAGGTAAGCAAGCAAAACATCTTGGAAACATTAATGTTGTCATTATTTCCCCCATGCCTCTAGTTATGGAGAAGAAGGAAATTTTATATCACAGTGGCCCCACTAAGTACCTTTGTCTCCAAGTTCCCAGCCAGCAGAAGTCCTAGATCCTAAGTCCACTTTCCAGGCCCAGCCTGATGGTTGATAAAGGTACTACTCTCAGTGCTATTCTCTGTTTTGTTCATTATTTGTTGTTACTACTCCAGGTATTACAAGAGGCACTGACAATTTCTCTTTGATGTCAGAGATTTAGAAATGACTCGATTATTGGAACCACGGGAAGGATGAATATTAAAGACGTCCATAAAACTGGGTGACTGGAATATATTCCGAAGACAATAGGCAGCATCTTTTGTTCTCATCCAAATGCATCCCTTTGTTTCAATTTCCTGGTAACCCCATTCAACATCCTAGCAATACTATTCTTGGAGCTACTCCTTGATACTCTTCCTTGATCTATCCATGCAATCAAACATCAACATTTCCTCAGCAAGATCTGTAAATATTCACACCAAGTACAATGGATAAAGATTACAAGTAATCTCATGTCCATTCAGATCAGACTTTTCCACTAAGTGTGTCAAGATCAGGTCAGCTTTTATTACCAAATAACTTCCAAAAAACAAACAAACAAACAAACAAACAAACAAACAAAACAATTGGTTTTCAGAGTTTATTGGATTCTGGAATTGCAGAGACGGGATTGTGACCAGTAGCTCATTCTTATTTCTATTTAAATGTGTCATCCTCTAAGTCACCTCTGACCACCCACAGTAGGTTAGAACTACATTTTAAAATCTCCTCCAGGCAATCTGCACGTTTCTTTCATAGGTTACCACAGTGCAAGTACTTGGGAGGCAGGAAATACGTCTCTTGTTCCCTGCTTTATCCCTAGTATGAAGTTCAATGCTGGAAGATAGTAGGTGCTCAGTAAGCGCATGGTTTATGGATGTAATGGATGAGGGGCTGAGTGGATTATAGATGAGTCCTGTCTAGCCTCCTAGAAGTGGCCTCTTTATTATTTTTTTAAGATTTTTTAATTTATTTATTTGACAGAGAGAGACACAGCGAGAGAGGGAACACAAGCAGGGGGAGTGGAAGAGGGAGAAGCAGGCTCCCTGCTGAGCAGGGAGCTGATATGGGGCTTGATCCCAGGGCCCTGAGGTCATGACCCGAGCTGAAGGTAGATGCTTAATGACTGAATTACTCAGGCACCCCAAAGGAGCCTCTTTCTTTCAAGATCTTTTTATCCCAAGTTATCTGTGGCAAGGGCTGCTAAATGCTTACTGATGCCTGTTAATTCCAGCTCATAGATACTCAGCTACCCTACATTCCCTGGCCTCCCTTGTAGTGAGGCTTGGCCATGGGACTGACTTCCTGCCAATGAAATGCAGGCAGAAGACATGTATGTCTCTTTCTTGCCTGACCCATGGAATTCCTATGTGGCCCTCCATGTGTTCTCTTCCTTCTTCCACTGGACAAACACTATGGCCCCAGTAAACAAAAGCTGAGGCTCTAGAGGATGGCAGAACCACAAGATAGAAAAATGGCCCTAGGGGACTATGTACTGGTTTGCTGGGGTTGCTGCAGAAAGGTATCACAAACTGGGTGGCTTCAACAACAGAAATGTATCATCTCACAGTTCCACCAGTTTGAGGGCTGTGAGGGAAGGATCTGTTCTATGAATCTCTTGGTTTGTAGATGGCTGTCTCCATGTTCACCTGACATTCTCCGTATCTGTGTGCCTGTGTCCAATGTTATAAAGACACCAGTCTTATTAGATTGGAGGCCCGCCCAGTTGTCTCAACTAATTACATTTGCAACATCCCTATTTCCAAATAAGGTCATGTTCTGTGGTCTGAGGGTTAGGACTTCAAATGTGACTCTTTTCAACCCGTAACAGCCTTGTGGAAGGCCACGTGCCAAAGAAGACCCCTGCATTCTGCATTCGACTTGGGGTAAGACACTTTTGTGTTAGGCTGCTGAGACTCTAGCATTGACTCTCTTAGCAGCTAGTGTCTTACCATAACTCACAACTCCACCGTCATACTAGCCTTGGACTTGAGAGTAACAAAATTAGAATCTTCCTATATATGTGCTTTTGGGAAATGCTGAAACAAAGAAACCAACCAAGCAAGAAGCTTCTGATTTCTCCTTCAGCCTCCACATTTGAAATCCTGTCTGGAATTACGAACATCTGATTGCTCTGCTCGATGGGTCATTGTCTCTGTCCTATGGTGGCAAGAGAGGGCCTTGGCATCAAAGGACCTGGGCCTCAGTTCTGGCTCTGCCCCTAAAACATAGCAGGACCTTAAGGTAAATAATGTCTTTCTCTAGGCCATTGTTTATTCATTTGCAGAAAGAAAACAATACTTCCCTCCTGGAATTGTTAGGAGGATTAATCAAATTAAATTAATCTTCACAATTAGTCAGAGTCTGGCATGGAGTTAGTATATAATACAACTTTCTAAAAAAAGTGGAAGCAGATTTCTTATCTGGGAACTATGATCTCACCCTGCTCCATTGGCATTCAGTGTCTGAGGCAAAAGGGATTTGGCAGCTACATTAGTAAGATAAACCTAGAGGTGCATATTTGAGGGGATGGTCTTTAGAAGGAGAATTATCATCTGAGGGGGATAGGAGGATTTTACTTCAGGAAGAAGCTTCTATCATTCAAACCTAACCAAAGCGAGGCTACATTTTAAGGGAGTGAGTTTTCTGTCTCTGAATCTGTTTAAACATAGGTGACATGACCACTTGGAGGAGGTGTTATGGGGGCATTTAATCATAGGATGAGAAGCTAGAAATTTATAAGACTCATATCCCATGATTATAAGAATAACAGGGTCTATTAATGTAAGATTAGACATAAAACTGGTACTTTCTTGTGGAGTATAGAGAGACAAAAAGTGTGCATGAAAATATGACCAGGGAAGAAACCCTAGTGGTGGGCCATGGCAGCATGGATGGTGGAGTCATGGAAGAGAGTAGTTTGGAAACTTGGGAGTATAGTTCCCCTACGACATGATTTTTCATAGAACGGGTCCTACTCTACCTGGAAAGGGCAGAACACTTCTCCAAGCTATTTTCATTGTCATAGCCCAGCTCATAAACCTTATGTTCTTCTCCAGTAATCACCCCCCATGAAAACTAAGCCCACAGCCCAGTTTTCCAGGGGATACCTGACTTGTGCTTCAACTGAGGCCATGCTCAGGATCAGGACACCACCCACTAGGCTGTGGTAGAGCCACTCCGTGTGACTGGGCCAGGCTGCGGGGCATCAGATTCCCTCTCAGGCAGCATGGTTCTGAGCAACTGGAGAGCTGGCTATTGACCACAGACTTCCCAGACACAGAGCAGGGATCATCAACCCCAACACTCACTGAGGGCTTAAGAGGGGGATCTTCGAAAACCTTGTGGTCCGTTAAACCCATCATGCCTGGAATTCTTGCCTCCATTACTACCTCGATGGAAGCACATCTGGCTTCTGTGCTCACCACCTGGTTCTTCCTGCTTCCTCAGCCCTGCACAACCTCACTGCTCCTTGTTCCCTCAGTAAGTTTTCCTCTGTACCATATGGAACCTCTATACCATGGCAAACACACTTCTTACCTTCAGTTCCACAGCCTGACTGAAACCTGGCTCTCTCCCTGGACCCAACTTGCCTCTTGTGGTTGTTCATTCCCACACACAACACACGCCCCTGGGGAGGTGGTCGGGCACCGAGCATTTCCCTCTTGATGCTCCCAGATCCTCTCATTCCTCTATCAGAGTCGAACAAACCTTGCTCCTGGGAAGCCCTCTACCATCTGGATCTGCTTTTGATTACATCCCTAATTGCTCCAAAAATGGTGGAAAGGACTAATTTTAGCATTTCTGCCATTTGCCAAGTCATAAATTTTGCAGTGTGAATTAATCCCACTTAATCTCAGTTGGGATCCTTGTTCTCCCCCCCTTTACTAGCTATTTGACCTTTGGAAAGTTATTTAACCTTTCAGAGAGCTGTGGATGTTTTCATCTAGAAAATGGGGATAAAAAGTTTACTGGAGGAGATTGTTGTGAATTATATGACACAATATACAGGAAATCATCACAGTAGGCATAAAGTATGAGTTGAATCTAAATGAAAATACTTTCAATAGTATAGATATAATTTACTCTGACATAATTAAGAGTTAGTTATAGCAATTTTCCTAATATCAGAAACTATCTGGTGAAACTATTTTGTTTGACATGGTAATGACAGATACATGTCATTATATATTTGTTAAAACCATAGAATGAATGACAGAAAAAGTAAACCCTTAAGTGAATTTTGGACTTTAGTTAATAATAATGTATTAATAATGGCTCATCCATTGTTACAAACATACCACATTAATGCAAGAATTTAATAATAGGGGAAACTGGAGAGGAGGGAATACATGGGGACACTGTACTTCCCACTTAAATTGTCTATAACCTTAAAGCTGCTCAAAAGCAATCTTAATTACAAAAGAAAAACTCAACTAGCTGTATGAAGCAGGTATGTTCCTGAGCTCATAATGATTGAAGCAGGTGATGGGTACATAGGTTTGATCATACATCATCTCTCTAAATTTTCCAAAGTAATAAAGTTTTTAAAAAAATTGTTTTGTTGGGGCGCCTGGGTGGCTCAGTGGGTTAAGCCTCCGCCTTCAGCTCAGGTCATGATCTCAGGGTCCTGGGATCGAGCCCTGCATCAGGCTCTCTGCTCAGCAGGAAGCCTGCTTCCCCCTCTCTCTCTGTCTGCCTCTCTGCCTACTTCTGATCCCTCTCTCCGTCAAATAAATAAATAAATAAAAATCTTTTAAAAAAAACTGTTTTGTTTAAATGGAGTCTCTTAGTTATTCAACCAGAGCAAGCTATTTGACAATATCCCCAAATATCAGGCATTTGTTTTAACTTATCTCATATTTATTGATGACCTATCAATCATCGGATTCAGGGTTAGACGCAGTGAGGGGTTCCAGAACACTTTAAGGCATGGCGGATTCCTCCCTTGGGAAGATGGAATCTTCTTGTGGAGGCAAGAAGCTGCTTTGGAAATTAGTGTGTGATGGCAGAACACAATTCCGACCCACACACGAAGTGCAAGTTCTATGAGAAGTCTAGAGAAGACTGAATACAAGTTCTGTCAATAAATCTCAAACTTTAGAAGCTTTGGCATGTCAGGAGTTCTGCTGGGAAAGATATATAGATTTTTTATTGACTTTGAGCTGTAGGTTGTCACATTCTGTTCAACCTAGATTTTTGTTTTTAAAGATTTTTATTTATTTATTTGACACAGAGAGAGAGATCATAAGTAGGCAGAGCAGCAGGCGGAGAGAGAAGGGGAAGCAGACTCCCTGCTGAGTGGAGAGCCCAATGTGGGGCTCAATCCCAAGACCCTGAGATCATGACCTGAGCTGAAGGCAGAGGCTTAGCCCACTGAGCCACACAGGTGTCCCTAGATTTTTGTTTTTTAATCACAAAGCAAATACAGGTGATGCTAAACCCATTAAGTAAGATCACATTCTTTAATGAAAAGTGAGAGAAAGGAGAAACAATATAAAAGCATGCTTTAAGGGTGGAATGGTGCCAAAAATTGGGCCGGATGCTGTCTTCTGAGCAGAGCACAAGACCAAACATTCAGCTGTCGACGAAATGATCGTTCAGGTAGTTGCTGACATTAAACTGTGAGTGTGGGCGCTGAGAAGAGTTCAGATAAGGAGAACAGTTCTGTTCCGGATCAGTTTAAAATAAAGTGTGTCTATGTGCATACATCTTTTACAGACTTATTTTGGCCTTTGTGAAAAATCATTGAGACCTTATGGAATACTTACAGGAGATTTTGCCTTATTGGAGAATTAAATGATGGTTCTGCATAAGATCCTAATGTTCTTATAGAATGCATATATTAAGTGATTTATTGGGGGAAAAAAAAAGAAAGAAAAGATTGTATATTCAGATTTTCGTTGAGAAGCTCTGAAACCACAGCTCCTTGGGAACCGGGAACATTTTGGACTCTGTGCAGGACTATTTGTTATCCTAAAATGAGATTTCAAAATCAAATTTCCTGAAACACAGAGTCGAGGGGGTTATAAGTTTCAAATGTTGGCAGTTTGAGCAGCACACAGGTATCTTGTGACGACTTTTAATTTAGGTCTTGGAAAAGGAGAGTAGGGATTTGGATCTAATTAATCTTTCTATTCTTTAACTTGCAGAGTCTTGAATAGGAAATAAACTTTTGAGGAGGCAGAAGAAGAATATCTCTACTGTGGAACTGTGTCCTCTGACTTCTTAGGGGAGCTTCCAAATCATTCCCTGTGTTCCTAACTGCTGCTAACTCCTAGAAATTTCCCTGGTTTCAAGAAACATAGCCAGGAAATCACAGCTTTTATCTGGAGAGAAGAAAGAAAGGTATTTGCAGTGGGCACGCTTTAAACATAGATGGAGTAGCATTTGCGTACAAAGGAGCAAGTATGAGGGCCCGTGGTTTCCCTGACCTGACTCGCGGAATCCCGCAAGCCAAGGGAGCTTTTTTTTCACCTCTATTTTCTCCTGTATTTTCAGAGGGAAAAACTGAGGGTCAGTTTGTGGTGTGCCCAAGACACCCAGCTAACATGTGTCTGAGTATCTGACTCTAGCTTCATCTGACCCCCAAAGACTGGGCTTCCCCTTGTGATGCTTTCATAGTTTTGGTTTATTGGCTCTGGTTCAACAATTCAAGCAGAGAAGGAAAAGTGAGGTTCTTATCTCATTCCCTGAATTATTTCTTATCTCATTCCCTGAACTCATTATTAAAAGGATCATTTGTACACAAAGCAAAGAATTTGGGATAATTTGAGGGACCCTCTCCTGGCCCCAAATAGCCTCTTTTCCCCTAGTCTACAAGAGTGTTATTCATGTACATTATTGGAAATCCCTCCATGATCTATTCAATCTTTTGGGTTAAATATTCCTTTTCCTTGGTTATTCTTTTTTCAAAGGAATATACACCCAAGGAGAGATGGCATATTAATCATTAAGACTATAGTCTTAATAGTCAGTTAATTCCATGCCTTCTCCTTTCTCAGAAAAGACTAGGGGATTCCAAGTTAGTAGAAAAGGAAAGACATGCTGTTTGGGTTCTTGGCCTGGGATTGTGGATTGCTAAGAGTGCAGGGATAAGCCAGCTAAGAAGTTAGCAACGGAGAAGAGGTTAGTAAACTATTGCTAATATTAAAATAGAAAATGTATATTCATCGGCAAGGTCTTCACACTTTATGAAAAAGGCCTTTAGGTTTCATTTAGCTTTATAGTGACATAACCGTGTAGTGAAATTCTGTTCTGGAATCCTGGTGGGTGGCCATCAGGTACCAGCTCACACAGGTGAGCATGGGCAGTGAGCTTAGACTGCCCAGACACAGTGCTCAGTGCTTAGCATTCTACCCTCACAGTGACCCTGAGTGGTTCTTTGACCCTCCGTGCATGTGTTATCAGTGGTAATCACAACCATCTTCGCTTTTACAAAGATAAAGAAGCCAATTATTTCTTAAGTACAGATCATTTTATGGGCAAAAATAAAATCAGTGTTCATTTAGGCATCATTGGCATAGGGAAAAGCACTGAGTTTTAGGCCAAAAAAATCTGTCTTCAAGTCCTTTGTTTATACTAACAAGCTGTTTACCTCTAAGCCAGGCATTTTACTTTAAGCCTCAGTTTTCCATGGGGTGCCTGGGTGGCTCAGTTGGTTGCCTTCAGCTCAGGTCATGATCCCAGGGTCCTTGGATTGAGGCCCATATCGGTCTCCCTGCTCAGCCAAGAACCTGCTTCTCCCTCTCCCTGCCTCTCTGCCTACTTGTGCTCTCTATCTCTCTGTCAAATAAATAAATAAAATCTTAAAAAAAAAAAAGCCTCAGTTTCCTTATCTATTAAAAAAAGGAGGGAGGGAGTGGATATGAATAGCTGCTTTAACTCCCAGAACTTTCTAATGATTCGTCACAGGTACTCAGAAGAAGAGGCCAGGAAGGGAAAGCCAGGTTGTTGCTCCTCAGAAGAAACCCTTGGCCGATCTCACAACATGGCTCAAGGCCCTAAACATCTTCTTTATTTCAGACACGCCATTATGTTTCCTTATCCAACTCTGTCAGATTTCTATAAAACTGCCAAATCAAGGTTTAAAAAAAATTCATGCTTGGTATTAAGATCTCTCAAGTGTGTGTGGTGCTTGTCTGTAAACAATATGAAAATGACCGTATCTCCAGAGTAGCTGGAGGGAACACCAGGTAACACAAGCAGAACATCTGTGACTACAAATCAAACCCATTCATTTCGGGAGGCTGAATAACTCAATTACACTGTGGCTCTTGATTCCTCACCAAACAAAACATGGACAAAAGCAGAGGAGAGAACCCAAAAAGACAGGCTGCAAGATTACCCAGCCAGTATTTCCTAACACACAGCACTCAGTGGGAAATTCACCCAATGAGTCTGGTGCCAATGACCCGTAACAGGCAGGCTAGCTCCTCCAGTCCTGAACTTTGAGGTTTAAAGCTCCAGTCTCCTCTGCGTCTTCCCTGTGGCTAAATGCAGAAGTAAATTTTTTGGAGTAGTTCCACCATGGTCTCCCTTAGCAAGCAGTTCTCCAAGGTGGCCACAGTGACACCAAGTTGCCTCCTTGAATGGAGACCTTGCAACACTGAAAGGCAGTTTAGAATTTAAGCATGTCCCTAAGCAGCTGCAACCCCTGTGGGTGTGAGCTTGGGCTGTGCTCAGCGGAGGCTGCACGGAAGATCTGCTCCCCAGCTCAACTACAAGATGCTGGCTCATATTCTGGTAAGTTCATTACAGAATGACTCTCTTAAAAGACCTCTATAAACTCAAAATGGATAAAAGACCTCAATGTGAGGCAGGAATCCATCAGAATCCTAGAGGAGAACACAGGCAGTAACCTCTTCGACATCGGCCACCGCAACTTCTTTCAAGAAATGTCTCCAAAGGCAAAGGAAACAAAAGTGAAATTGAACTTTTGGGACTTCATCAAGATCAAAAGCTTCTGCACAGCAAAGGAAACAGTCAACAAAATAAAGAGGCAACCCACGGAATGGGAGAAGATATTTGCAAATGACAATACAGACAAAGGGCTGATATCCAGGATCCATAAAGAACTCCTCAAACTCAACACACACAAAACAGATAATCACCTCAAAAAATGGGCAGAAGACATGAACAGACACTTCTCCAATGTAGATATACAAATGGCTAACAGACACATGAAAAAATGTTCATCATCACTAGCCATCAGGGAGATTCAAATCAAAACCACATCGAGATACCACCTTACACCAGTTAGAATGGCCAAAATTAACAAGACAATAACAAGTGTTGGAGAGGATGTGGAGAAAGGGGAACCCTCTTAACACTGTTGGCGGGAATGCAAGTTGGTGTAGCCACTTTGGAAAACAGCGTGGAGATTCCTTAAGAAATTAAAAATAGAGCCACCCTATGATCCTGCAATTGCACTACTGGGTATTTACCCCAAAGATACAGATGTGAAGAGAAGGGTCATCTGTACCCAATGTTCATAGCAGCAGTGGCCACAGTCGCCAAACTGTGGAAAGAGCCAAGATGCCCTTCAACGGACGAATGGATAAAGAAGATGTGGTCCATATATACTATGGAGTATTATGCCTCCATCAGAAAGGATGAATACCCAACTTTTGTAGCAACATGGACAGGACTGGAGGAGATTACGCCAAGTGAAATAAGTCAAGCAGAAAGAGTCGATTATCATATGGCTTCACTTACTTGTGGAGCATAAGGAATAATGCAAGGACATGGGGAGATGGACAGAAGAAGTGAGTTGCAGGAAATTTGAGGGAGAGATGAACCATGAGAGACTGTGGACTCTGAGAAACAATCTGAGGGTTGTGGAGGGGAGAGGGGTGGGAGGTTGGGTGAGCCTGGTGGTGGGTATTATGGAGGGCACATATTGCATGGAGCACTGGGTGTGGCACATAAATAATGAATTCTGAAACACTGAAAAGAAATTTTAAAACAACAACAACAACAAAAAAGACCTCTAGAAAGGTAAGTGATTTCCAGGCTAAGTAAGGAAATTAATAGAACAACAGTGCTCCTGCTGTTCCCACCTGACTACTTTCGAGGATAGCGTTATGTTTCTTTTTTATTATTTTTAAAAAATTTTTAAAAGATTTTATTTATTTAACAGAGAAATGCAGCAAAAGAGGGAACACAAGGAGGGGGAGTGGGAAAGAGAGAAGCAGGCTTCCTGCTGAACAAGGAGCCTGATGCAGGGCTCAATCCCAGGACCCTGGGATCATGACCTGAGCCAAAGTCCGAGGCTTAACCACCAAGCCACCCAGGTGCCCCCATTATGCCTCTTCTTGATGTGGGAGTGCTCTGAAATGCAAAGTATCTCCCTGGAGTAGGCTTTGGGTTCCTACCCTGGTCTTTGTGCCTTGAATGCAAGAGCCTAAATACCTGTGTGACCATTGGTAAGAAAATCTATTGTCTCGCCCAACCAAACTGAAGACGGGGCAGCAGAAGAGCAAATTTGCATCAAGTGTTCCAACTCCTGGGAGAGGAAGGGTTTCAAGAAAATATACAAAAGCACCAAAGGATGAAGCAGGATGAGAAACAACCTTCGCCAGAAGAAACTGCTCACGTGGGTGAACTAGGTGAGGGCTTCCCGGAAATTGCCTTTAAAGAGAATTAAACATGAAATGTTGCAAGCGTTAATGCGGCTTTGTTTCTGGAGACTTCAGAATCTGCACCCATTATAATCACCAGGTTTTGAATATCGAGGGAAAATACACTCTCCAGAAAACTCTTTGAATGCCCCTGGACTCAGCTTGCTTTTGAGAGAGACTTGGGACAATCTGGCCCAGCAAGGTGTAGAGAAGACGCAAACTGAGGAATGAGAACTACCAAGAGAAGGAAGACCTCTTGGGGATACCTTGAACTCACTGAACACAACTGCCTCACAGCGAAATGAAGCTGTAAAATGCTGGTTTTCCTAAGTTTCTAGACCAAGGACTTAATTGGGAAAAAAAAAAAAGGAAAAGGAAAAAAGCACGTGTTCTTAAAAGAATCAATAGAAATCTTTACCAGCAACAAAATTAAACAGCTTGTCTCTGAAAGGCTACAAAGTCTTCTTCAGAAAAAAGAGAGGGTATTGTTTATTTGTATCAACCCTGACACTAAGGTAGAATATCATTGAAAAAAACTGCACCAAGAGTGAATACCAAACTGGAAAACAATGATGTTTTTTGACCTCTATTGCCCATATGGAAGATTTTGAACGGATTCATCGAGTGTTGCAAATTATTGCAACTTCCCCTCCACACTGTGTCCCTGCTAAGAACACTTGTAGGATTGAGAATCAGATCCTTGCACGAACATTCCTCTTCTTTGTTGATTTTTACATGAACTATTTATCCTGTGCATCTATTCCTTAATAACAGTACTTTTAAATCTTAGACAACCTTAAGGGTTTCTATAAAGACATTTTTGTTTGTAGTTTGGTAAATGCAGCTTGTATCAATAATTAATATTATTATTAATTCTCTGTACAAAAATATAAGAAAAAATAAAACCTCCTGTGACATCACTATTCAAAGATAACCACTGTTAATAATTTAGTGTATTTCCATTTAGTTTCTAGTTCTATCACATATTTGTAAATGTTTAGACCATGTGTCTTAACTTGTTTCATTCTTTATCAAACTTATCATTATACCACAGGAATCTTCCCATATCATTAATTTTTTTCATAAAATATTTAAAGTCATATAGTACATTTAATATGCTTTTAGAATATTTTATTTAACCCTCTTTTTATTGGAAGGTATATAATTTTTATCTAAAATAGTGATGCAGTTAAACTTTTTTGTTGTTTCTTTGCATCACCTCCTGAAGACACTTTCCCAGGATTAAAAGCACAAAGCCAAATAATGTGATCTTTTTTCCAGATTTATAATCCGCAGTATCACTTTCTGTTCACCAGCAGTGTGAGAATGTCTCTGTTCTCACTCCCAAGTACTTAGAGAGCATGCTTCCCTGATTCCTATAATCTTACCCAAGTGTTCTAATATTCTCTTTTTCCTTTTCCTTTTCTCCTTGAAATTCATTTAAGCTCCTCATTATTACTTTGCATTTCTTTGGTCACTGGTGCAGTTAAACATTTTTTGGGTCAGATTTATTAGTCATTTATAGTCTTCTTATGTAAAATATTTTCTCTAGTTTACTTCTGAAATAGCCTTTATGTGGCTTTGCCTTTTGGCTGAAGTCAGAACATTCCCAGGACCAATTCCAATAAATGTATATATTCTCTTTTGATATGATAGAAACTGACAAAAAAAAAAAAAATCCAGAATTGATTATTTCTCTGACATTGGTGGTGTTTCAAAGGTCCACATAGTACCTTGATTCAATGATGCTATAACATTTTGTAGGATAATTAGTAGCTATAATTATAAATTCTTGTATCACATCATGAATCTTGTGCCCCCATTATAAGAATGCTCATCGCTACTTATTTTGAAATAATATGTTCAAATCAGAATTAAAAGTACACTTTTTCTATTTTCCATCTCAAGACAGTCCTAAAAATCAAGTCCTAAAAATCAACTTGGCTACAAATGTTGGGGAAAATCCTCGCCATGGGTCACGATGTTCCTGTGTGCCAAGACAACTTGGCTGAGAAAGACTGGATAAGACTCATTCATATAAGATGAAACTCTACCTCTGGCACAAAATTGACTGCCAAGAAAATGTTCAAGGAACACGAAAGAAGAAACGATCAATGAAGAAAGATCATTTTCGAGTTTACTAAAATAGAGCTTCTTCCCCAAATAGGGCTCATATATTCAAAATGTAAGCCAGATCATGTCATTTCTCTGCTGGAATCTTGCACTGGCTCTCCATTTCCCTCTGAGCAGAACTTAAGCCCTACATCCCTTCCCCCAACATGCCCACTTCTGCCATTCCCTCTGCACCTTCATCTCCCCACCCCCCAGTCCCCTTCATTCTCTCTGCTCCAACAACTCTGGCCTCTGGGCTATTCCTGGAGTAAGCTAAGCAAACCTTTACCTCAGATCGAGAATTTGCATCACTTGTTCTCTGCTGGAACCTTCTTCCCTTACACGTCCATGGGCGAACGCTTGCTTACTCTTCCTAATACCTGCTCAAGTGTCACCCACTGGGTGAGGCCCACCCAATTCCCTATTTGAAATCACAAACCTATACCGTTCATTTTTCTGATTCTCCTTGCCCTATTCTTACTTTTCTGCCCATAATAATTATCACCTAACATCACATATAATTACTTCTTTGTAACATTTATTGTCAGTCTTCTTGCTAGAACCTAAGTTCCAATCTGGCAGGATCTTTGTTTTGTTCACCAGTGCATACCTCAGAGACCTAGAACAGTCCCTGGTAAACAGGAGACATTCAAACAATATTTGTGGAATGAATATAAAACACGTTGAAAGGGAAATACACATAAAGAGTGTGCCACAGATGGCATTTGACTGGAAATCTAGAAGAAATATATGGCCTAGTCTTATGTTGCCTTTTTGCTAATAGAAATGATATTGTTTATTCATTCATTAGATGGACATTTATCAGTCGTAGACTATGTATCAGCACTGTGCTAAATGCCAGGGATGAGAGAGAGAAAATATAATCCCTATCTTCAATGAAAGTGGAGCCTAGCGCCACACAGGAGAACATCCAAGCCAGTGTCAGTAGAGGAGGGGCTCAGGAGAGACAGAGAAGCCCAAACTGAGAGCCGAGGAGGGGTGCAGGAAGTGTGTGCAGAAAACATTCCAGATGAAGGGCTTAGCATGTCCACAGTGCCCTGTGCCATGATGTGGCTCCTGCTTACCTTAAATTCTAGGCTAAGCAATGTGGACTTTCTCCTAGAACGGTAGGGACCCATGGAAATTGAAATAGAGTCTAATACGGCCAGATTGACATCTTAGGAAGATGATGATGTCCTCTGGTTCTCCAGGTGTGTTAGGCATTTAACGAGTACTTAACCATAATCAAAATGCCCTCCCTTTGTGCTGGGGGGAAAATTAAAATTATGTTTTAAATTAGAATGAGATGTATTGAAAGAGTTTTATTTTTCCAGTCGATTGCAATGTGTTTCTGTTGGAAAAGATATGAAGATCTTTTAAAATTTCATTTTCGTTTTTCTTCTTTGCTGCATTATTAAATTAAATAATTAAAGAAATGCCATTTTTCTGTAGGTCTTGCACAAAGCTGGCTGAGAAGGTAAAGGACATACAGTTACAACTTAAAATGTCAAGAGCCTTCCTTGTGGCTTCAGAAATGGGCAACAGAAGCAAGCTGATATGAATTCTGAAAGCATGTTTGATGCAAGTGACTAGAATTTGTGAAGAGGCAAGGCTGTGCTCCTTCCAAGCTGCTGGGCAGGAGAGCCATCCTGTGAGTGGTGCCAGACGCTGCCATGGGTGTACCTGACGTGTGAGACGCTCCCCACCGGGCTTCCCTCTCCGGACATCAGTGGCATCAGGAGTGTGCTGGTATTGGCCTCAGTGAAAAAACCCCTGGAGGAGGATATCCTGCTGAGGTTGCATGCTATCTAGTCACTTCTGGGGTTTCCTAGCAGAGAGTCGGGGCTTAGCCGTAAGATGAAAAACATTTCCCCAAGTTCGTGCTGCTCAAGGTTAGATCTTCCTGTTCTTGACTGGATCTCTCTGTTCAAAGATTGCCAAATGCAAAGCAGGGCTACTGATTCTGCAAGAGTTAGATTTGTATCATACATCTGCCCCCGAACTCTATTCGGATCTTTGAAAAAGACTTTATAAATACCTTCATTATTTGAGCACTGTTTTTGTATTTCTGGCATGTTTTCCAATACGATCAAGGAAGTCATTGTCCGATTCTCAGCAGACACTTCCTGGGTGTCCTCAACTTTCACTTAATTCTAACACTGTGTCCCTGGAGATCATGTGAGATCCCACTGGCTAAGAGCTTAATCTCCAGCAACCACCTCCCCCGCGCCCCCCCTCCCCGCTCCCCTCCCCGGACAGCACCCTACATACTGGTGGGTGGGGCTGAAAGTTCCAACCCTCTCATCACACAAGTCTTTCTGGTGATCAGCCCCTTTTTGAGGCTCTCCAGGAACCCCCTCCTGAGCCACCTCAGATGTGCTCCAAAGACTCTTCTTATGAATAACAAAAGACACTCCTATCTCTCAGGAAATTCCAAGGATTTTAGAAGTTCTGCCAGAAGCAGGGGATAAAAATCAAATAAATTTTTTTATTGTATTCTCATTTTTTTAACAGCACTGGTTAAGAAACTGGACTCTAAAACCAGGCTACTTGGGTCCAAATCAGGCATTGCAACTAACTAGATCTGTTACCTCAGGCCAGTTGCTTACCCTCTCTTGTCTTAGTTTCTTCATCTGTAAAATACAGATTAAAAACAATGATGGGGTCCAGAATACACTATCCCAAGATATGGCACCTTGGCAGATTAAATATCTTAAGCTGAAGGAATTTTTTTTTTAAGATTTTTTATTTATTTCACAGAGAGAGAGATCACAGGTAGGCAGAGAGGCAGGCAGAGAGAGGAGGAAGCAGGCTCCCTGCTGAGCAGAGAGCCTGATGCAGGGCTTGATCCCAGGACCCTGGGATCATGACCTGAGCCAAAGGCAGAGGCTTTAACACCCTGAGCCACCCAGGCGCCTGTGAAGGAATTTTTTTTTTTTTTTTTTTTTAGAATGGCAGAAGTAGGAAGGTCACTTTGAACTCTCCCTCCTTGTCCTTCTTTGACACACCTTGTGAAACTCTGAGAGAAAGGAAGATACTGTTATCGCCAGATGGGAATTTGGGGCTGAGAAATCTGTACAAACAAACCTTCTTAAACTCATTCTTATCTTTCTAGTTACTTCTTCCCCATCTAGACCTCGAGCCCAAACCCCTTTGTCTTAATTCTCCACAAGTTTATTGTTTCTTCGCCTAAAAGGTATAAAAGCTCTGGTCACTTCTTTGGGTCTTCATTCTCTTGTGAAGCCTCCCGTGTATGAGTAAAAATTTAGTAAAATATGGATGCTTCTCTCCTGTTAGTCTATCTTTGTCAGTTAAAGTTTCTGACCCAGCTGGGGACTCTCGGTGGGTCGAGGGAAACTTCCTCCCGGACAACCACTCCCACATCACAGCGTTGTAGTTAGTTAATATATATAAAGGCTTGGAACAGGGCCTGTGCCCTGTGAGAGCTTTGTCAATATTAGCTCTGATTATCCACCCAGGGCTTGGAAGAAAAGTCTGCATTAAACACTTCCCTGAAATTCGTGAATACCAGCTCCAGGATTAATAATCACATTGAACAACTGATCGCGTTCCATTTACTTAGTTTTCCTGCCTTATTTGATGGCATATGTAATGAACAAGGATCGCACCCATGCCTAAATTAACCCTAACAAACAGTTGACAGAAACTTTAAGGCAGTCGGTCTCGTGCTTTGTGATTGTTTCTACTGAAGTAGCAGACTTTTCTGCTGGGCTTCGTGTCTGTCTTTTTTCCTGTGGTTGTATTTTTTCAAGTTCAGAAGCAGCACATGGCGCTGAAATCATACGAGCCTGGGAGCTGTAACGTCTGAACCCACATCAAGGTGTTAGAACTATTAAAAGGGACACTGAGGCATAGTAACAATTTTAAGAGTTTATCTGAGCAAAAATCAGTTTAAATCAGGTAGTGCCAAACTGGAAATAGCTCAGAGTGGTCCACCAACAGGGGCTGGGTAAAGAATTTTACAGAGAAGATTTGGAAGCAAAACAAGGAAATTACTTGATTGGCTAGAGCCAAAGCTATAGCCATTTGTGATTAGTTAGTCGTTCTTAGAGTTCGATTTCTTAACCTTGAGGGATTTACAGGCTAAGGATTCGGTTTGCTTATCTATTTAAGCTACTAAGGCATCAGAGCCACCTCCGTCTAATGGCCTCCTTGTTTAATTAATTTAGCCAGACAAATGTAGCAGTCAATGATGACGAGTTAATAGTGGAGCTCAGACCCAGAAACATGCCCCACAGGCCCAAAGGAGCTAAATATGCCTCCCGGAAGGGCCTTATTTAAAACGCATTAGAATCCTCTGTGCAGTTGACAAAAGCAAACAGAGTTACCAGAATATCCAAACCGAATCATTTACCCCTTATTATGACTTAATTTGAAAGGGTGAATTGTCCTTTATTTAGAAATTAAGGTTCCACATGGTTGGAATTCAGCAGTAGGGACTAGCTTCAAAAAACCAGGAATTGCTGGTCAAGTCTGGAAAAATCTAAAGAGTAAATCTTTTTATTTGGGCTTCTATACTTTTAAGGATAATACAAATGTGCTCATGTTTGGAAGCATGCATTCTTCCTTGCATTTAATGTTGAAAATAGAAAAGTTTAAACTGATGGCATTTCTACCTAACTTATACATCGAATTCTTACTGAGGGACAATTACATCTCAGGCACTATTCTAGGTTCTGAAAAACAGCAATGGAAAAAAGAGTGACAAAGAAGTCCACTGCCCTCAAAGACTATACCTTGTGGAGCATACATGTTGTGGAGGGTGACTAAGGGAAAACAAGGGAGTAAAATACGTAATGAGACAAAGAACCCTTTAACTAGAATGGTCAAGGAAGGCCTGACCAAGAAGGCAAGGTTTAGCAAAGACCTCAAGGATGTGAGGACTTTCCTAGGGGAAGAACATTCCAAGCGAAGGACCCAAGACACAAAGAAGCTCCAGGCAGGGCACGTATGATGTGTTTGGGGATGGGCAACAGGAGAGGGGTGGCTGGAGCAGAGTGAACAAGGCTGGCTGGAACACGACTTGAGTGTAGCGATGTAAAGATAAGGGGAGAGCATATGAGTCATATAGGAATTTTGGCTCCTCTAAGGAATTTGGCTTTTATGCTGGCTCATGGAAAACTTGAGGAGTTTTGAGCCCAGGAGTGATCTTATTTACCTTTTAAAGAGATCAGTCTGGCTATTGCATTGAGGATAGACTAAAGGAGGCAGAGGAGACCAGGTAAGAGGCTATTTCTGGAACTCCAGTGAGAGATAAGGACCTTTGATCACGGTGATATTCATGGCAGCAGCGAGATGTGGACGGACTCCAGACATTTTGGGGATGGATTCCCAACGGGCTCTGCAGACAGATAGGAGATGATGTGTAAGAGCGAGAGAGAAACCAAAAACAACTCTAAGGTTTTTGGCCCAAGCAACTGAAGGCTGGAGTTGCCGTTTGCTGAGATGGAGAGCACATCGGGATAAACAGGTTCAGAGAAATGACATCAGACATGCAAAACTAGACCCGTTAAGTTCAAAATACTTATGTATTAGTTCTCTAAGCAGCAACGTCGAGTAAGCACTTTGCTTTTTAATTCTTCTGAGTCCTGAATGTATTCCTTACAGCTAAGTGCTTCCGTAGTACTGAGACATATCTGAATTGCCCCTTGATAGAAAACATGCTGATGAACTTCTGTGAGAAGCTGAGAACCTCAACACTGGCTTTCAGAGAAAGTAAATTGCTCGCAGTCAGAATATAACTTGCATGCTTATAAGGAGTAGAGAGCATCCCAGAATAGGGCTGTCTACAGCAGCTGCCACAAGTCACCAAGGGGCAGACCCTGTTTAACTGTTAGGTCTCAAAGAGGCAGTGGCATTTGGAGTCTCCACACTCTTTGGCACCAAGTCTCAACTTGTTTGGTTCTCAAGCACAAGGGAACCCCATGTTTCCTGTGCCAGAGAGTTATTTTTGTACAACACAAGTTTCAAAGGCCTCAGCATAAATACCCAAGTTGTGGTCGACCTCCGTCAGGCGGGGCAGTAGCACTAAGAAACCGGAGGTGAGAGGTAAAAAAGGAAGCAATGTAAGGATCAATTGGGAACAATGGTAAAGGGCGGGGGGGCGGGGGGGGGGGAATTTCAGGAAATACAAAACTCCAAGTAGGGGTTTAAAAACCCAAACGCTGTTGCTGACAGGCAGATAATGTCAAAGGGGAGAGAACCAGACTGGAGGGATAACAGGAAGTGATGTGGGCTGCGGTGATTAGCAGTAAGAGAAGTGGGGGAGGGGGAAGGGGGCGGTCCTTCATTGTTCTGCGGGGCTGGGAGCACCATGCAGCCAGATTGACCCTTATTGCCAGAAATCGAGATGTTTATATGAAATCTCCTGATTTTGAAATGTTGGCATTTAGTGCACATTTTCAAAAAGCACTGTGTAAAAGCCAAACAAAACTTATCTGTGTAACTGCGAGCTGCCCTGGGTCTCTGGAGCACAGGACAACTTGTAGCATTGCCATTTACATACCAATAGTCTTAATTATTGACTAAATCCAGCCACGAAATTCCTACACAGTTATAGCAATCATTACTCCTACACAGGAGAAACCATTTTTTTCAAATGTGACCTGAAGTTTCTGTTTCAATAGGAAGTCTTAATATTCAAATACAGAAGTGTGAAAACAACGTAAGGGTGTACAAGAATCCCTGCCCTTTTCAGAACTTCTAAAAATGAAAGTTATTGGCTTTTGTTACTATTTTTGCATAAATCTTCTCAAATTAAAGTTGTCTACAGAGGATAAAGTTGCCTAAGTATGATGTTGAATGAGACAGAGCCACGCTCTACTGCTTCCAAAATAGGTTGACATTTTATGAGATTCTCCCGAAAAAAAATTTTTTTTAAGGCTGTTCGGCTTCAGAAATTATATAGGCTGATGGGAAAGAACTAGCTCTGGCTGGAATGAACAAGTGGAAGGAGAGATTTCCATTATGATTAAGGCTAGGCTTCATAGTTTTTCTTAGTAAGTCATTTTTCTCCAACATTCTATATAGAAATCTTCATTGAAAAGCAAGAATACTGGATGATTGAACAGATTTGGGGGAAGCTTGAACTCAATTGAGATCCTGTGATAGCCTCTATGCTAGGGTCGTCTAAGCAGGTGGCTGGACCCTTGGTCAGGTGCTGTGATTCAAGCAGGGGTCTGGGAAGAGTTCTGTCTTCCCGGGAACCTTCCTAAGAGACTCTTGTCTTAGGGTGGCTTCATTTCTACTCATACAAATAGATTTGGGGGGCAGGGGATGTCTGTTTGTATGTATGTATATATGTATGTGTTTATTTTTCTAAAATAATTGAGAGAGGCAGATCTCTCCAGAGTAGGCTAATATCTTAAAGTTCTTACCAGCTAACGCCTTAGGTGGGAGAGTGACTTCTTCCCTCCTACTCCCCAAACAGGGGCAGGGAGCTGAGGAAACAAGACCCTAAAGTAATGGCCGAGCTCCAGGAGTCTGGAAGGAGGAGGACCCGGAGGCATGAGTATGTCAGTAAGTTCCGCCTCATGCTAGCTCTGATTCCCAGGAGAGCAAGAGCATAGCTAGAGTCTCCAAATCACTGTTCACATGGTCCCACAAGTGACAAATCAGTGTCCTCAGGTTTTTGTTAGGGGGTTAAGACAAAATCATCTACGCCTTGAGATGAAAAGAAAAAGTGACTTAGAATTTAGAGAGAAGAGTGACTGTTTTAGTGAATTTCACCCACACTCCCATTTTATAGATACCCCAAATCCTTTCAGGAAAACTTTTAATGATGAGAGAAAAGATGTGTAGAAAGCCAGGGAGGAAAGAACAAGGCTGGAAGAGCTCAGTTCGAGGGGAAGCTGACAGACCAGCGTGACTTGGTCACTCACCAGAATATTGCAATCCTGCTTTGCAAACTTCAAGAGATTTGCTGACAGAGGGTTAAGAGGGGTAAGCCTGAGGTCGGAAACTGCTGTGGAAAAATGTGTCCCTTCCCACAAATAAGGAAGTTCTCAGTCTGCTCTGGACCCTGGTGCAAGTGCCAGCTACATGTGTGTGCTCAGTGATTTCTTTGGCACTGAAGACCTTGTCGGATTTCGGGATATTGGTGTCGCCCTCCCCGCCCCCCGATTTACTCTTCACAGTCCCGTTAGATAGTCTTCACCACCAATTAGCTCTGTGTGAAACTTGAATAAAAGAAGAGGGAGGAGATGTGTCTTTCTCTTTTCCATTGCCTTATCAAGTTACAGACTATTAAATTCTTCTTAGAGGGTCATCATATTATTTTATTCCTGATAAGTAGCTCTGGGTTATGGATATTTAGTCATTTAACAAGATTTGGCTGTGCTCACAACACACAATAGCTTTAGATAAAGGAATGCTTTCAGTGAAAGATTATGTTGATTTTTCATTCCTCAAGGAGGAAAATCTCACCAAATACCATGATACAGACACTTTTGTGTTTGTTTCAAAGATCGGAAATAGGCAGTAATTTCTTGGTGTTGGATAATCTTTCTCTACCAAGTCAAATTATTAGTCAACATTCCCCTTTACAAATGTGATGGTACTTGTCTGAATCATATCAGGAACGTGTAATTCTGTACTGGTCCACATTCTTGAGAGATCATTTCTTTGCATAAATTCCCTGGATCTGGCTTCTTCCCCCCCCCCCCCCCCAGATGCTGTCTTAATAGCTCAGTAGTTAGAGGAAGCAATTCTGTTTAACAGAGGTAGGCACATAAGGAAAGGCAACATAAGGGCTGAGCTGGGAAACAGCACCATGGAAACAGTCCTGCAAAAGAGGAAGAGACCCTCGATTTTGTTTGGGTTGAGCGTGCTGATGTCAGGACCTCTGTGTAGGAGATTTCTTCTCCCTTCCGCTCGCCAGCTGTGGAGGGGAATGCAGATGTACGGCTACAAAAACCAAAGACGCCCCTGGTAGGTCAGAAGGAACCACGTGGGCCTTCTCCATGGCCCAGAGCAATCAGCGGGTCATTCTGGGTGGCTAAGAGTGAGCTTTGACTTCAGATTTCCCTGAATCCAAATCCGTTGACTGCCCATTTCTAACAAGTCACTTCACCATTCACAACCTCCATTTCCTCTTCTTTTAAAATCAGAGAATAACACACCTGCCTCACTCTTTGGGTGAGGCTTCAAGGACATGGCGCAGGCAAAACAGCATAGAGCTCAGCACGTAGCTCAAGGACACAGCAGTCAAGAAGTTCTTTCCTCTGAAGTATGTATTGTATGAAATGTTTGTCAGGTTCCTCACTCACTGTGGATTAGGCTGAGAGAAAAGATAATAGGACACTGGCATGAGACAAGAGAAAGGGGAAAATAAAAGACTGGAATGGAACAATCCCCATAAGAGGGAGAACACACAGGGCTCTAAGTGGAAAGAGGCAGACACAGAAGCAGTCAGATCACTCAGAAAGGTGGGCCACACGTAGCATGAGAACATCATGGGATGCGAGCATTCTGGTCCTACTTCCATGTCTTGTTTTCTCCCCTTTACCTCATGCTTAGCCTCACCTCAAACACTTTGGCGTGTGCCTATCTTCCTTATAAAACTTTCTATATAGTCTTGGGGACACCTGGGTGGCTCAGTCGGTTAAGCACCTGCCTTCGGCTCAGGTCATGATCCCAGGGTCCTGGGATCGAGCCCCACATCTGAGTCCTTGCTCGGTGGGGAGCCTGCTTCCCCCTCTACCTGTTTTTCTCCCTTCCTGTGTTCTTTCTCTCTGTCAAATACATAAGTAAAATCTTTTAAATAAAATAACAAATAAATAAAAATTTCTATATAGTCTCTCCCTCTTCTCCTGACTCTTGCTGCCTCCCCACACCCACACCCATTTTCTTCCTCTTCATTCTTCCCAGTCCCTCTGCTATGGTTTATTTCTCTTCTGCTGTTGGATGAAACTGTTTCTCTCTATAGTCTGCCAGCTGCTTTACATTTTTTGGTCCCTTCCCCGTCCTGAGAAAAATATTTTTTCTTTCTCCAAAAAGCAATCCTCTTTTTACCGACCCACTGACACACTCCTTCTTAATCTCTTCTTTATATATTGATGTTATCCGTTCACTAGTAGTTCATTACTTTGGGTCATTTCTATTTTTTTGTCAATTGGAGATGCCAGTCAAGGGCCATTCCCCTGCACATGTGCAAAGTGCACGCATTTGCTCTCAGGCCTTTAGGTTTTTTGTATTTCAGAACCTCTGTAGAGAACACTGCTATGTAAACAGTGGGCTTGCCCAATACTGTCTTATGCGAAACAATTGACAAGCCCAGTGTATTGGTTATAATAGGTTTTCTTCAGTCAAAGATGTTTTGGAATATAAAAGTGTTAAAAGGACTATTTAATGAGTACTCAAATTGTTCGATCACCAAAAACAATTTCTCTTCCTTTTGCCAAGCTAATTGAAAACAACAAAAAAAAAAACGTGAATTTGGGGCTTAGATTATCCAGTGATTATTTATACAAGCTTAATGAACAAGCGCGTTGTCAACCCATTTAAACTGAATAAGAGTGTGACTATGAATAAACATATAATTTAATGAAAAGCAATTCCCCAAGGACCTAGGTTGGTGGAGGGTACCCCCTTCTACTGCCTGTAGACTTTTCCATCTGCTTGAGCCAAAGAGGCTGATTTACTATAATATAAAATTCCTTAACTTGTGCTTGGACTTTTTTGAATCTGGTAAAGTGAGTTCTTTAAACTGGTTTTTAATAAGGACCAGAATCAAATCATTCTTGGAAATGTCAAAACAGGAATTTGTCCCCAAAGTCCTAAGCCAACAAAATTTCACCATCTTGTGGCACATGCTTTCTGCTTTCAGGGAATACCCATTCCCTTCATCTCTGAAATGAAGGCAATTTTATAATCATTTGGTTTGGGAAAAAATAGAAAAGACTGTCAGCAGTCAACAACCCTGGCTTCTGACCCTAATGCCTCCTCCACCCCTACCTGGGGGCTCTGGGCATGCCATTTGGTTCTTCCCGTCTCACCATTCTCATTTGTGAAGTACGATTTGCCTTGGGTAATGGGTTACCGAGAATGACCACAGCTGCACAACCATGTATACATGAAAGGCTTCTCTGAAAAGTTTGTTTTATGACATGAAATGTTACTGAGATTGAGGTGATGGTGGTGGTGATCTGGTTAAACCTCAGCTTAGTCCTGAAAGTGGTAACCACACAGATGGGTGTGAAAATCCTATTAGTTCACACAGTAAAGTTCTTGGAATACTATCTGGACATAAAATTACTCTTCAGGAAGGTTCCTGGCCTTAGACTTTGTGCTGCATTCTTTCCATCTAACTGAGCTCTTAGAAGCCCTCAAAACTGGAGTCAGTTCAGCATCTCTGGGTTTCTCTGATGGGCAGGACTATACTGAACCAGACTCTTCTGAACTTGCCCTAGAACAGACCTGTATTCAAGGGAGGCCAAGAATTGTATCCCCAGACGGGTTCTATGGAGGCCTGGAGCCAGAGGGTCCAAAGATGCAGGAGTGGCTCATACCTGCAAGGTTGGGGGACCTCAGTGTCCAAGGCTACCTAGAGAACTGGGATCATTCCAGATCCTGTTGGTGTGTCTCCTCTATAATACCTCCAAGATAATGAAGGGAAGAGGGGAGTGTCTTCAGATTTTTGCATTTTCCTTTAAGAACACGTACCCCTTAGTCTGAATTTAAACAGTCTATACTCAGCATCAGTCAGAAGCCAGTGCACCGATCTTCAGGATAAATGACACCTGGCCAATAAAACTGGGCTTTGGAACACACTGTTTTTTCTTCATTTATGAGAACTCGTCCTCCCTGAGTGATTGATCAATCCTGTCTATGGACCACTGGGAAGAGACGTGATGGGGGAATCTTTCTGGATTCCATGTTTCCCTGACTTGTTATCTCATAATTATGTCTCGCTGTAGCTAATCATTTTAATAACCTTTATTGCAAAACACCTTGATAAGCAGCTTTAAGAATTCTGTATGCTTCTGAGACCCAAAGGTAGCAAGGAAAACATCTGGTGCTTCCATTATTCCTGGTGTCTCCTTACTTCAAAGGCCCCTCTCTCCGGCTCTAAAGAGGGCATCCAAATAATCAGCATCTGCCCCTGCCTCCCTGTGCCACTACCCTCAGCTACTTCTGGAAGTCACTTCTGTCTCTACTCCCTCCCTACTCGTGTCTTTCTAACATACTGCAGCCAAACTGATCACTCCTTGCTAAGCACTTTCCTCAGGTCAACTCACGGCTCAGAAATCTCTAGTGGCCTTTGTTTTCATCCACACCAAGTGGGAACTCCTCTCTCTGGCTTTCCCGGCAGTCCAGGACCCGGATGCACCCCACTCCGTTACCCGCCGTACTGTTCCCTGGTCCTCCTCAGCTCCCCTCTCTGTTCCGGGGGCTGCGGTTCTTCTGCACAGCTTATTCCCACTTCTCTGCCTTCACTCGCGTTGTGCCCTTGGCCTGGAGAGCTTTTTCTTCTGCCTAAGAAAAGTCTGCTCATTTTCTGAGGCCCAGATCAAATTCTGCCTTTGCCAGGAATCCCACTCTCCGATTCCTCCAACGAGCAAATTCTCCTGGCCCCCTAGAGTTATATGGCATTTAAATGGCCTTTCCCACTGGACCTGAGTGAAAGAGCCCTGTCTCCGGTCTCTCTCTACCCTCATACCTCACTTCGTTTCCCGCATAGTGCTCCTACTCACTTGACAGGCGCTCTACGTGTTATTACTTGTCGTTCTCCTCGCACTAGAATACAGAATCTACGCAGCCAGGACTTGATCTGCTTGGTTCCAAATACCCAGAGCCATGCCTGACACATGGTAGGAACTTGATCATTGATTTCATAAATATGTAAATATATGTAAAATGGATATATATGCATATATATCCATTGCATATATGGGTATATACGCATATATATATGCATACGTAGGGTACAATGGGCTATATATATATAATATATACATATATTATATATGTAATAAGTTATATGGAGCGATAGAGGTAGATATTGAATATATATATTTATTATATACAGTTTACCCTTGAACAATATCAGGATTAGGGGCACAATAGCCCCACGCAGTTGAAAATCCCCATATAACTTTTGACTTCTCATGAGGAACCCTAACTTTGTGAAGGCAACAGTACCAACCCTTTCCCTGCTACCCCAAGTGTCCCCTGTTTTGGTTGCTGACCCGTCTCCCAGAATACACTATGCCTTCTTATACCTTGGTACCACTGCACACCCTATTTCTTCTGCCTAGAATATCCTGGCCTGACCTCTCTTACTGGCAAACTCCCAAGCATCTCGAAAACCTTCAGGGAAGCACAGCTTCTTGGATGCCAGTCACCACTCGGGTAGAGCTCGTCATTCCCTCTGTGTGTCCCCATTGGATCTCTCACCAGCCTCAATTTCGACCCCATCACATCATTCAGTGTCTGGTCTCTCCTGGACTGTGAACTTCTTAAAAATGATGACCAGAGCCAGAAATTATTTACTTAACTGTGTAGGCCCAATACTGACAGTGCAAAAATATGTTAACTGGTTACCGTGAATCAGATAAAAGAATGAGGTCCTAGATGGCCTGATTGAAGCCTAGCCCACCACATCTGATAAGTCATCATATCGTGGAGGCCTTGTACATACTAAACTCTTTGTAAATGTTTCTGGGATAAAGGGGTTAAAGGAGTGAATGTGTTGTGAAACCAGCAATTTTCTTGTTCATTCCCAATTTCTCTATGATCACTCCTTTTCCCCGGGAAAACTCGACTTCCTTCCACAAGGCTCCATTCTGAGTTCCCCAAAGTTTCCTTCTCTCTAATCTGGCCACATCCTGCCTACCTATTTGTTATTGAAGCCTGGATTTTATAAACATACAAAACAGATGGGGTTTTTCCAACAGGCAAGAATCAAAGAGCAGACACTTACCCACAGACTGGAGTCCCCGAGCAGGTTATTATTAGCAGCAATACAACTCTGGTCATGCCATGAGTTGTGAAGATTAAGCATAATAATATTTGGGAAACAATTTAATAAAGAAGTAACTATTCAGTATAATTAATAATGATGCATTAAAGTAATAAAGTTTGAGGGTAGTAACTCCTAGCTTTTACCCAGTTCATTCTCCTTGAAAGCTCAAGGGGTGCATTTGTACACGTATTTGACCTTAATTTAGACTGAAGTCATCAATATTTAACAAAATGAGAGGAATCCAACGAATTGTAAATACTAATTTTGAGCTAAGTAAGAATATAATTTTGAAAGGTGTGCCATTGATAATTAAAAGAGCCAAAGATTAGACTTAATAGCAAATTTTCCTTAAGACAAAACAACCAAAAAATGTAAAACTGAAGTTATACTTGCCATGTCATAAAACAATATAGTAGGAAAAGTTCTCCCAAAATGTATCTTCTTCTTTCTTTGGTTAAAGTTAATGATTCTTTGTGTCCTCTTATTAAAAAAAAAAAAAAAAAAAAAAGTCAGTGCTCCTTTTCCTCCTGTTTAATGTGTAGATTAATATTAATTTGGCACACCATGAGTTCCTGTAGTTAGCATTTCCCTTATTCATGAAAAAGCTGCCATATTTAGCTTCCACTGAAGTTTCCACTGAAGGCACTAAGAAGAAAGGGTTTTTTGGAGGGACATACCACAGGCAAAATTCTACTCTTTGCCACTTGTCTCTTCTGCCAATGCCCACTATCTTAAATGCCTCTGTAAGGTCCCTGGAGACTGAGAGGGTCAGAGTACATCTTTGAGACCCTCCATTTCATTTATGGAACGCTGAGGGTGCCCCATCGGAGGGATTGCTATGACAATTTGCAGACAGTAGGGGCGATGGGACTCCGCAGGAGGTGGCTCTCCTAGTGATTTGGGTCTGCTCTAGCTCAGGCCTGCAAACTTGGTCCAGCCAGAGGCTCTGCAGATTGGTGAGGCGGAGCACAATGGACCCAGTTTCCCCAGAACTTCAGAAACTGGGCACTTCCTTCCGGAGAAGCTATTCCGAGAAGTCCCGAATAGCTTTCAGCCCGCAATCCTTCCTAACTGTTGGAATGACAACCTGTGACCTTTGTGCAAAGGACGTTCCACACACCACAGGACGCAGGTGTGAGATGGGAAAGCACTTTTTCAGCCTTCGAGGGAAAAAGGCTGTAGATGGCAAGCTGGGAGGGCAGGGACATTCTCCACGTGTCTCGGAAGGGGAGAGAAACTTGTCTCTGGGAATGTTAAAGGTGTCTCTCCCTGACCGCGGAGAGCGGAAAGAAAGGTGTGTCTCTCCGCGTGGCCGCGCAGGAGAAAGGCTCTGAGTTGTAAGGAAATGGGAGGTGTCTCCGATGTTTATTTTTGCCTAGCAACCCACAGCCAACTGCTTCCCCAGCAGCCATCCACAAGCGCCTCTCAGCCTCCCCTGTCCTAGAGACTGGAAAGCGGTCACTTGGTGTCAGTAAATCGGGGAGGGTGTGTGTGGTGGAGGTGGAGGTGGGAGGGCAGCCCCCTCCTTCGCCCACGCTCAGGGCTCACCGAGCTAAGCTGTGGTCCTCTTTCGGGCTTGACTTATCGAGGTGACCCTCGCACGACTAAGTTATTTACATGATAAACTGGGGAGAGGGGGCGGTTAAGCCACTGGGACCGGATTGGGGTGACAGTATTGTCTGTGCGCAGCCATTGGGTTCAGAAAGCTGAAAATGCCTGTGTTTGGGGGGCACTCGCGGGAGGGGTGGGGTCTCTGCAGCGATTTCGGGGGAAAGAAGCAGTGGTAGGTTGCGCTGTAGGAAAAAAGGAGGGGTGCTTGCAGGGGCTGGGGTCCGGGGAGGGGAAAAGGTCGTTAGGAGGGGAGCGGAGGGGAGCAGTGCAGATGGCCGGAGGGGGAGGCAGAGGCCGAGCGGAGACTGCAGACTTTTCCGGGGATGGAGGGGTGGCTATGCAGATGACTGGGTGGGGTAGTGACTCCCGAGGGTGGCTCGGGTGGGGGTGGGGTGTACGCGAGCGCCTGTGGCTAGGCTGGGGGGGAGGGGGAGCCCGGGGGCGGGGCCTGCGCCGGCTGTGGGGGGGGGGGGGGGGGCGGGGTTGCCCTCCCGGGCCGCGCCGCGCGCGGGCGCCAGAGCGAGTGTGCGCGGGGGCGCGCGCGCTCGAGCCCGGGAGGAGGCTCCCGAGCGAGTCGGTCGTGGCGGCGCAGCCCGCTCCCCCGCGCCCTATGTGAGGGAAGGGGGGGGGCCGGGGGCGCGGGGGGGGGGGCGAGGCATGTGCGCGGGCGGGGGGGTGCTGCAGCCGCCCGAGGAAGAGGAGGACGGCGGCGGCGAGGAGGAGAGCGGGGGACTCGCGGCGGCGGGCCCGGGCCGCGGGGATGCAGCGGACTGTGTGTGTCTGGCTGTAGCTGACGCGAGGCGGCGAGGAGGCGCCGGAGACCCGCGAGAGGGGCGACCGGGAGGCGGCTGCGGCCGGGAGAAGTAGCAGCAGGACGGGCGGCGGCGGCAGCGGAGACGGCAGCCCTGAAATGCATTTTCTTCTCCAGCGGCCATGTTAACCAGGAAACCTTCGGCCGCCGCTCCCGCCGCCTACCCGACCGGTAAGGAGGGCCGGGCCGCCACGCCGCCCCGGGCGCCCGCCCCCGCCGGCCCCCGCCGGCCCCCGCGCGGCCGGGGTCCAACCCTCGTGGCGCGGGCGCCCGCCGCCTGCCGGACCTCGAACAAAGTCTGCGCCGCGGCGGGGCCCCCGGGCGGACGGCGCGCCCTCGCCTCGGCTCCGCTCATTGTTGCACGCCGGCCCCAGGGCTCCACCGAGTGGAACCCTCGACCCGGCCGGCGGGGGCCGCTCCGGGCCTCCCCCCACACCCTCGCCCGGGGCTTGGCGAGGCCATCGCGCCCTTGTCGGCGGTCCAGTCCTCTTCCCGGCCTGCGGCCGCTTGCAACGTGGGCCACCCAGCCCCGGCCCAGCCCGGCTCCGCCGCGGGGTCGCGAACTCGCGCGCCGGCGCCCGACTTAACTTTGCAGCTGCCCGAGCCCCGCCCGGGGCTGCGCGCCTGGGATCCGGGGCCGGGGCGCCCTTTTAGTCCCCCGGACGCCAGTTTTTACCATCCGGCCTCTCTCCTGGGGAGAGCGGGGTTCGCTACCCAGAGGGGTGGGGCGGGGCTACGGGGTCTGGGTGACTTTCTCTCCCCTGACCCTCTTTTGTCTCCTCCTGCGCGTGGCTCCCAGGCCGAGGAGGGGACAGCGCCGTTCGTCAGCTTCAGGCTTCCCCTGGGCTCGGTGCTGGGGCTCCCCGGAGCGGAGTGGGGACCGGCCCGCCCTCCCCGATCGCCCTGCCGCCTCTCCGGGCCAGCAACGCGGCCGCCGCAGCCCACACGGTGAGACCCAGCCCCGCGGGAGGCCGGGGGGAAGGGGTGCGGGAGGGGCCCGGGGCATAAACACCCGGACGGTGGTGTTCTGACGCCTGGAAGAGAAAGGTCGAAGTGCGAGTGTCTCCACGCCCCTGGCTAGTGTCCTCTCTTGGACGCCACCCTATGCAACTTGGGTGAGCCCAAAGCTGCAGCCACAAAGGAAGATTCGTGGCGTGGGCCCCTCACTTCCCCTCTGGAGCCCGCCCACCCCTGCGCTACTCTTCCTCGGAACTTCCTTCTTGCTTTTTTCCTTCTTTTTTTCCCTCCTTTTTCCGTCCTTGCTTCCCAGAGCTCCTTTCCCTGACCGGATAAACACCCCCCCACCACCACGTTGAGTAGTGGGTATTTATAGAACAGATCTGTGTTAGGGGACAGTCAGGCCGTCCTGCCCAGAAAATCGATCCCCCAAAGAGCCTCCCAAGCCTGGCTCCAGCCAGCAGGGAGCACCGCCAATTGCCCCCGCGTGTGGAAGCATGTTTTATGAGTGCTACAGGTTTGAGCACAGCAGAAATTGTAATTAACATTAACAAAAATAAGAGCCACAGCAGCAGTCAAAACAACAAGCCACCCCTGTAAGGATTCTGCATTTGGATATTATTCAAAAGGAAAGAGCCGCCTTTGCTTTGGAAGAGAGAAGGGCAGGGCAGGGCACCTGCCAGGTGCCGTGGCCCCTTGGTGGGTGGAGAGGGAGGGGAGAGCCCATCGTGGGACTAGTGGCTGCAGATTGGCAAGCTGGATTTGACTGCAGCATGTACCTTTTCTCAGCTCGCAGAGATCGCCCTTGGAAGGTGACTGCTTAGAGGGGCTGTGCACTTTAGGAGGCACTGATGGTTCCCCAGGTCCTATTTCCAATTGGATCCTCCAGAGGAACGGCCCAAGGTGGTTCTGCATGAGGGATGCTTGAGAGGAATATGGCTTATTTGTCTCTTGAAAGTTAAATTCTTGTAGAAAAGGCCATTTCTGCTCTACAGAGAAGCAGCTCTGAGGGTCAGGTGTTATGGGGAAACTTCTTCATTAGAGAATTTGTGAGAGGATGGCTGCAGCGGAGTATCTCCCCTTAGACCTGGACCAATGTGCACAAGTTGTATAGGAGAACATTTTGTTTTTAGTCATTCTCTCTCTCTTCCTCCCTCCCTTCTCTCTCTCCCTCTTTCCCCCCTCCCCTTAACATGTGACCAAGGGCTAGGAATTGACCACACAGAAGTTAACTGATTGTGTCCCACTGTTGATGGTGGAAGAGAATCTGTCAGGCTGGTTGATTGTGTATGTTAATGATTGAATGTTCCTGTTAAAGTGATGTTTTAGTTGAGGAATTGCCATTGGTTTTAGGGGTTTGGGTTTGTTAGGTTCGGAATTGTCTGACAATTTGGAAATGATCACATCCACTTTTTTCCATGTGTGAATGCAATCACATGACTTGGCGTGACCTGGAAAGAAGTACTTGGTTTGCATCTGGATTCCAAGAGTGGGCTTTACTAGATTTACTTTTTCCAATATGTACACGTAACGAGATTAAAGAAAACAGAAGTAGTCCACTGGAGGAACTGCCTGCCGTGGACCAGAAATGAAAAGATATGAGGGTCGTTCTGAGGACTCCCAGGAATGGATGCTTGTATTTTCTTGTGGTATCTGCCTGATTGACCTGTTTTTATCTTACAGTTAAAATTCCAGTGTGCTATTGGTCATTAGAGACTTGGTTTGGAAAGTGTGAAGTTGGGTTTTGACTGTGGTTTAGTTTTGATTTTATTTGTACAACATTGCAGGTTTCCTAGAACAGGAGAGTTTAAAAAGACTCCACAGCATTTATCTGATTCTACTCTTTGATTTTACGGGTGAGGAAATAGACAGGTTAACTGGATTGGTCAAGATTCCCTAGCCAGTTGATGTCAAGGCTGGAGCTAAAGGCCAGCCCTTCTGAGCCTAGCTTCAACATCTAGTTTGACACCGCTTATCCTAGGAAGTTGTGTTTGTTTTGTTATAAATGCAGGAATCTTTGCAGATCCATATTCTCGTATGTCTTTCAGGTGTTGATAAGGTGTTTTTTTTTTTTTTTTTTAAATCCCACAGCAATTATACCTGGGAAGAGCTGTTTTAGAGTAGGAGGGGGAAAGCGTATTGAGGAGAGGAAAATGATCTTGTCACAGGAGCTTGCCCATATTTTCCATTGTAAATGATACAGTAGGTGGGTAAATATGTGATTATAAAGACTGTGAACTTTGGAATTTATTTAGTTCATTGCCCTTTTGTTACCTGTCTCCATGGATATATTATTGTATACTTAGTCATTTTGTTTGTTTCTGTTTGTTCTAAAAGTGTACCCAGTGACTGTCTCAATTCCTATTAAGTATTTTTTTTTCTTTTAACGTTGTATAGAAGATAATATTATACTTATTTTTTAATTCCCGTATTAGTATTAGATCAGTTTCATAACTGTTCTGATGTTTAAAGCCATCTCCAGTTACCATTTTACCTTTATAAAATAATTGGGATTAAAGAAGAATGAGTATTCTCATTATAAAAATAGGAATATTTTGAAGAAGAAAAAGTAGATATTTGCCTTAGGGCCACATATGTTGTCTGTGACTGAGGAGCAGCTAAAATCCAACCTTTTTGCACTCAGTTCTAGTCCATAACACTATACGGCATTTCTAAGATGACTTCAGGGAAGTTTCAAGATGCTCAAAAATGTTAGCACAGTGAAGTATCTTCTATTTTCCACTTTATTATTGGAAGAGATTAAAACTACCAAGCTGGTTAGACTATTGTTCTTACATAATTTTTAATACTAAACCATTTCATGGTCAGAGAAGTCTTCTGTACGTCTGTTTGCACGCATACATCGTACCTGTCTAACAAGGGCATTCATTCTGTGCGTGTTTTAAATGCGACAGCCATGCTAGGTGGGCCCTGGCAAATAGGAATAAGCCACGTTCTGAGACTTCAGAAGGCGGAGTGAAAGGTTTTTAATATCCTTTCCCTTACGTAGGCCTGGCATACGTGTTCTGGAAATAGTGTGGCTCTTCTAGAGCTCCCCCCACCCCTTTTTTTCTAATCAGTTAATTGTGCTTCAGAATTTCGTTGTGATTAGAGAGTCCTGCAGTGTTTGAGATCAAAGGCCTTCCTTACCACCGCCTCTCAACCGAATCCCCCTTAACATCTGGAGTTTTTTTTTTTTTTAAATGACACCCATGGCTTTGAGGTGTTTAGTCAATGCATCTACTCTGGGTCCTTTTTAACTGGCTGTCGTTTGCCTTTAAGTCTCTGCTGAGGCACTGGAAGGCTAACATCTTGTGACTCAGGTCACCAGGGAGGATTCCCAATTCCCTGGGCATTAACTTTGTGTTTTCTTATGAAGGTACAAAGGTGGTTCCCAAATGGAATTCAGAGAGTTATCAGTTAGCAAGGGTTTGTTAACATGTGTTCTTCCAATCAATTGATACTACCTGAGTGCTTTCTGTCTGTTTGGGTTTATGTTAATAAGGACTTAACAAAGATAAGAGGTGACTCCGCCCTTGAATTGCTCACAGCCAGGTGGGTACCTCCGGTGTCAAAACAGGGTAAAATGAACTAGGTATTAACAGTCTATCCATGGGCTAAACGCACAGGGAAGGAAAGGGGACAGACAGTTCATTGGAAAGGTGGGAGGTACACTGGACGTTGAAGACTGAGGGGTTAGGAGATTCCAAGCAGCTTTTGGAAAGGATGATAATAATAGCTCTTCTTTACTAAGCACTTTATACATTTTACCTTATTTAATCCTAATAGCCCTAATGGGAAGCCCTGTTGCCTTTTGTTTTACAGCAAGTATTCTGAGGTTCAGAGAGATTAAGTAAATCACCCAAGGTCACGCATTTAGTAAGTAATAGAGCTGGGATTCATTCCCCATGTGTCTAATTGAAGATGTCTCAACTCGTAACCACTATGAAACATGACTTCACCAAAAAGCAGAGGAGCATAAAAGAGCTTGGTGTCTCCACAGGTCTTGGGGAATGCAGCTTTTTTACTCTCAGAATTGTAACAATGGTAGATGACATTGGAAGGAAGGACTGAGGTCATTTATGTCCTACATTTCAGAACCTGGAGTCCTTGCCTATCAGTTCATGTATTATCTGTGGAAATGGCATACAGTTGTTGGCCTTGAGCAAAAGTGAGGTTAATATCAGATTGACAGTTTTCAGTGACAGCTCCAGAAGTACTTTGGAGAGAAGAGATTTGAGGAATTTTAGACCCAGAAGCAAGGGGGCATGTTAGGAGTCAGCTTCCAGTGTCCCAGTGAAAGACAACAGGAGTGGGTCGTGATGCTGGGTCCCTGGAGAGGAAGTAGGATGAAGAGAGACGACAAGGCCCTAATGGGGACTTGGAAGGTGAGGGAGACGCTGAAAAGGATTTCCAGATGTAAAGCTTGAGTGACTGTGGCGGTGAAGCCTTTTGTTTATTGGAAATTGAGGGGATGGGAGGAGGAAATGGTTTTGGTAGGAAAATCATGAGTTGGGTTTGGATTGCTTGTGGGAAAGGCCATGGGTCTGTAGTTGGACACAAGGGCCAGAGCCCAGGAGAGTCGATTAGGCAGGCCCCAGCTAGATGTGGCATAGCCGCGGCTGTGGTCAGGATCAAGTAGGGAGAATTAGTGGGAGTTGAGAAGCCAGGAGAGTTGAGGCTTGAACCCTGGGGAACCCCTGAACCCACCCAAGGGTAGGTGAACTAATAGTTGAGACAGCTGAGAAGAGTCAGAAAAAGCATTTGGAGAGAGAGTAGGTGAACCAGTTAATAGTGAAGCTCTCTTTGGTGCTAGTCACTAAACGTGTGTGTTAAATTTTTAATTGTGCAAAACATGAAGACTGCTGTTGCAAAAACTGGAGTGAATTTCTGATGCTGAGAAAGTTTTGCTTTGCTCTCTTTTTAGGAGTTGCTAAAGCCCCAAGGTTAATTTTGTCCCTCGTGAAGCCTCATGCTTTTTTGTAGTGTATACACTGGTAATGTAGGTTTTTCTTCTGAATCACTCCTTCCCACCTTGAAGAGAATGGTTCTCTAGAAGAGATAGCTTTTGAATTTCAGGTTCTTGTATTTCCTGGTGCTTAAAAGACCACAGTGGGTCTTTGGAGGAGGGGTGCAGAGAGTGGGCTTGGGAACAAAAGCAGTTGGTCAAGCTTGTACTACTTTTATATACACTCATGGACTTCCTAATTCGTCTTTATGGACCATTCCGCTTTTGGCATCGAATGGGGATATAATAACCTGTCCAGCTACCCTGACAAAAGTTCACTTAGCATGAGATATCATCTATGACTTTAATAAAAGGGTTTGACTAGAAGTCTTCACAGAGTTGGTGTGAGAAGTAAAATGCCTCACTCTGTGAAATCACACTTTGGACAAACCCAGGGACTATACTATATTTCTACTTTGTTTTAGAAGCAAGCAGAGAGAAAAGTCATTCCTCAATAATCTCTGTGCAGGCGGTATGTCAATTAAAGAAAATTCGAGGGTCTTGGTCGGCTACTAAGGACGTGAAATTTCATTTTGGAACCCAGGTGATCCCAAACCACTTCCCAAATTGCGACATTACATATACAACTGCTTCTACTCTTTGGTAGTATATAAAGCCCAAAAGGTAGGATTCAGAAAGCGCACACAGAAAGAAATACCACAAAAGATTTCAGTTAATTTGTTATAAGCTCCTAAAGAACAGTGCCTCTGCCCCTTGTGCGGCTAGACTTTAGCTGATACTGGTTGAATGAATGAGCTGGGTTGTAAATGAGGAATTGATCCTTAAGATTCTATATACAAGTCACCAAGCAGGATGCATTAAGACTTGTGGGTGGTTGTCTGAGGCTGGTGAGAATTCCTAACTGAGAGGGCATCCTGGCTGCTAGTGCTCTCCCCTCCCTCACGTCTTTGCAATAATAATACTTGAAAGAAATCCCAAGCAGATTCTCAGTAAAAGGCTGGGGCCCCCTTGGCTTGCATGGGCAGTTTTGTTTGGACAGGAATGTTCAGGGTTGGCATGTGTGCCTGAAATAGACGTCGCTACTTTGTATTCCTTGTTGGAAAGCCCAGTATCCCAGCAGCCCACGGAAATACACTGTGCACAGAGCTGAGCCATTGACCAAAGGAAGGCCCAAAAGTGTGTGGTGGTTGGTTTGTCGTGCCGAATGGCCTTAAATGGTCATCACAGTCAATGAAGCCCAGACGTTTTTTAAAAATAGATGAGAGGTTCACAGGATGCTGCAGTGCATATCTACATGGGAATCTCTCAAGCCGAAAAGTGCAGATTTTTTTGCCATCGGTTCATACATCTTCCTAGGTGTAGTGTAGTCAGTTCTCCAAGTAGTAGAGAAGACCGAGAATGAATATGCTAGTGTTTTTACAACAGAGCTAGTGAGACATGGGAGAAAGAGAAACGGACAAGACAGACGTGGCCCCTGCCCTCCTGGCAACGAGGAAGCTACTGTGAAAGGCGGAGGGGGTGGAGCCGGCACGGAGACCACATGTTCGTGTTTTCTCTGTGTCCTGTTTCATTTCATATTAGGTGTAGGCTGAGCGGGATGCCTGGGGCGTGCCAGGCCTTGTGCTGAACGTTAGGTAGAGGCCAGGGAACAAGACAGATGCTTTCGGCCTCCAGGGGAACCTTCTCTGAAGATCCTGCATAAGTGCAGCCAACGGCTGTTCTGTCTGGCGGAGCGCTCACAGTGTCCTTGTTTGCAGGATCTCATGTTGCAAAGCCTTACCAAGGCCGCTCGTCCTTCTCCTTTATTTTCTCAGAGGCTGTCAGCATCAGGGTGTTCGCGAGGTCCCTCCTGGGCATACAGCTCCTCCCGTATAGTGCACCTGACTCCCCCTGCAAATGCAGACAGATCAGGTTTTGTAAAAGTGGGCTGGGGACTGACCTGGAAAATAGCCCATATGGGGACACAGACCTCTTGCACCCTCCTGACGGTTGCTTTCTGCGTTCCAGATCGGCGGCAGTAAGCACACAATGAATGATCACGTCAGCAGCCACGGCCACGGCCAGATCCAGGTTCAGCAGCTGTTCGAGGACAACAGTAACAAGCGGACAGTGCTCACGACGCAGCCCAATGGGCTCACCACGGTGGGGAAGGCGGGCTTGCCGGTGGTGCCCGAGCGGCAGCTGGAGAGCGTCCACAGACGGCAGGGCAGCGCCACGTCTCTGAAGTCTATGGAAGGCCTGGGGAAGGCGAAGGCCACCCCCCTGACCCCTGAACAAGCAATGAAGCAATACATGCAAAAGCTGACCACCTTCGAGCACCATGAGATTTTCAGCTACCCCGAGATCTATTTCTTGGGTCCAAATGCAAAGAAGCGCCAGGGCATGACAGGTGGGCCCAACAATGGAGGCTATGACGACGACCAGGGATCCTATGTGCAGGTGCCCCATGATCACGTGGCTTACAGGTACGAGGTCCTCAAGGTCATCGGGAAGGGAAGCTTCGGGCAGGTGGTCAAGGCCTACGACCACAAAGTCCACCAGCACGTGGCCCTGAAGATGGTGCGGAATGAGAAGCGGTTCCACCGGCAGGCGGCGGAGGAGATCCGAATCCTGGAGCACCTGCGGAAGCAGGACAGGGACAACACCATGAACGTCATCCACATGCTGGAGAACTTCACCTTCCGGAACCATATCTGCATGACGTTCGAGCTGCTGAGCATGAACCTTTACGAGCTCATCAAGAAGAATAAGTTCCAGGGCTTCAGCCTGCCTCTGGTTCGCAAGTTTGCCCACTCGATTCTACAGTGCTTGGATGCTTTGCACAAGAACAGAATCATTCACTGTGACCTTAAGCCCGAGAACATTTTGTTAAAACAGCAGGGTAGAAGCGGGATTAAAGTGATCGATTTCGGCTCCAGTTGTTACGAGCATCAGCGTGTCTACACGTACATTCAGTCCCGTTTTTACCGGGCTCCGGAAGTGATCCTCGGCGCCAGATACGGCATGCCCATCGACATGTGGAGCCTGGGTTGCATTCTAGCAGAGCTCCTGACTGGTTACCCACTCTTGCCTGGGGAAGATGAAGGGGACCAGCTGGCTTGTATGATTGAACTGTTGGGCATGCCCTCTCAGAAACTGCTGGATGCGTCCAAACGAGCCAAAAATTTTGTGAGCTCCAAGGGTTATCCCCGTTACTGCACTGTCACGACTCTCTCAGACGGCTCTGTGGTTCTCAATGGAGGCCGTTCCCGGCGGGGGAAACTGAGGGGCCCACCTGAGAGCAGAGAGTGGGGGAATGCACTGAAGGGGTGTGACGATCCCCTTTTCCTTGACTTCTTAAAACAGTGTTTAGAATGGGATCCTGCGGTTCGCATGACCCCTGGCCAGGCTTTACGGCACCCCTGGCTGAGGAGGCGGTTGCCAAAGCCTCCGACGGGGGAGAAGACATCCGTGAAAAGGATAACCGAGAGCACTGGTGCTATCACATCCATTTCCAAGTTACCTCCACCTTCCAGCTCAGCTTCCAAACTGAGGACTAATTTGGCACAGATGACGGATGCCAATGGGAATATTCAGCAGAGGACAGTGTTGCCAAAACTTGTTAGCTGAGCTGAGTCCCCCGATGCTGGTAATTTGAAAGATACGACGTTGCTGAGCCTTATCGGGTTGAAAAGGAGTAGCTCAGACCTGTTTTTATTTGCTCAATAACTCAACTCATTTGTATCTTTTCAGCACTTATTTTAATGTAAGAAAGTTGTTCATTTTGTTTTTATAAAATACATGGGGACAATGCTTTAAGTTTTTATACTTCTGAAACTGTTTTTGTGTTCTAAAAGTATGATGAGCCTTACTGTATCTAGTGTGGCAGAGTAATAAACATCAGTGGCAGGCCATTGATTACTTCATGACTGCTGCGCATTTACAGATTGGTGTCGAAGACATTCACTGTTTCTATGGTTCATAGTATATTCTCCCCAGGCGACTGCCCCCGAAGGGCCCCCTCCTCCCTCCATGCGCCAGGTTCACGCACAGGGGTAGCAGGTCCTGCCTCTGTTTCCCGTAAGTCCCGTGGGTGGTAGCGAGGGTGGGAGAAGAATGGTCAGGACGACAGTGATACTCTAAGGAGAACTGCACCTTAGGGACTTTTTTTCCCAAACCAGTGGTCAAACAGACACGACCTCCCCAAGGTTGTAAATGCCCGCTTAGCCTTCTGACTTTCTAAAAGGTGGCCAAGCACACCTGGGTGGGTAAACGGAAACGTGTGTGTTCCTTCAAATTTTCTAATATGATCAGCAAGCTGTTTTGTAAAGAAGCCTCAGATTACGGACTTGGTTTTGCACCTAAATATAGAAATGTATTCCATGAACTGTTCCTCCTCTTTGCTTTCCTCCTCTCTGTTCCTCTTTTACCACATATCTGTTGCTTGCATTTAGGGTTTTTTTTTTCCTTCCTTCAGATATATATCCCAGACTGTTAATACAGAAGAGAGACATTTCAGCTGTGATTATGACCATTGTTTCATATCCCAGTTTAAAAAAGAACAGCAGCCTAGCTACTTAAGGTGGGGATTTCCATAGTTCCAAAGGTTTAGCAAATTAGAGTGAGTTCACACTTTTCAGGTGCCACTGTAAGGTTCTCTTAGCCTGGGAAAGCATCAACTCTTTAAAGAGAAAAAAGGTTGAAAATCCTCTTGCTGAATAGAAGTCATTGTGATTGTTTAATGAGACCAATTTTAATAACAAATTTAAAGGAGGAGAAGCTCAATCGCAAGTTAAATGGTTTGACTTATTTGCGTCATTAGAAATACCATAAATTGCATTTCTCTATCTTACTTTCTTTTGGATTGCACTGATTGTTTTTGTGGGAATGACACTTTACCTGGGAAAGTAACTGAGAGGTAAAAGAATATTTTCGTCTCTGAATAATAATTATTTTCAAAGTGAAAAATTCAGTATTTTATCACTAATGTATGAGCAGTGATATTTAACAATTTCAAGGCACGTTGAAGAAATTTTTTAGTATGTGCAATTTAATATAGAAAGATTTTTGCCTGTTTGGAAAATAGGTTTTGGGTAGTGTAAACTAGGATAAATACGCTTTTATATGCACAGATATTATTGTATTGCCTGTAAATTGATTTACAGATACTTAAAGCATGGTCCCCGGCGAGGCCAAGAAAGTTTCCAGTTAAGTTCTTTAACTATTAGTCCCACAGTTTCTCTTACTTAAAAAGGAAAAAGAAAAAAAAGAAAAAAAGTAGTTTTTGGAACAAAACACTTATCTTGAGGCTTTGTCAGTTGTTGGTGGAGAATAACGCTCAGGAAATATTACAGATATTTGCCAAAAAACAGTAATAAGATTAGCTTATTAAAAAGATAGTGATGTTGTTATTTGCTTTTCTATTTAAGGGTGTCACTGATAAATTACTTTGTACTTCTGTATTTAGAAATTAGAGCTTCTTTCCCCAGTCAAATTCTTTAGCATACTGTACACATCTCTGTGTAATCTGTGGAAGTGCAATAATATGTTAGAAAGTTGCTTTTTAAATGATGCTCACATGATGAAACCTCCAATCCGTGGCTTATGGAATTTGAAGACTGTGTATTTATTATTGAAATTCTGACTTAAAGGCATAACAAGTGTGAGACTTGGTATGGTGGCTTTGTAAAAACCATAAGCCTCTGAAATATGGTTTGCTTCTTGAGGTCAGTAAAAGAAAAACATAAAGGCTGTTTTCCCCTTGCAATGCTCCTCTTCCATACCCACCCTCGTCTTCACAGTTAGGTTTCTATGAACCTGAGCCTGCCATTAGTAGAAATTTCCCTTTAAAATACATGTGAAAATCTATAAATGGACTAATACTGCTTGTCTTTCCCCCAACACATAAAACTAGTTCTTAAGATGCCAATAGTGCATTTGTGACTATATTCACAAATGTAACCGGAAACTTTTAAGCCAAACGATAATGTGCAGCACTAGGCACCCCCGTCCCCAAATACAGTGAAATTTACTTCATTCACAAAGAACCACCGTGTTCAGTGTTTCGTGATAGGGCTGCTTTGAAAAAAAATTCTAGCTTAATTACGATGTCCAAAAAAGAAAAAAAAAATGTTGCATCTCTGTGATCTTAAAGAAATGAAGGGCTCTAATAGGCTACTAGGAGTTGGCTTGGAAACAGTCCTTGGTCTCACAGGTTACCATTATCTAGGGATGTCTGAGCTGTTTTCAGATTTCAGACTAGCAGTGTCTTGTCTTTGGTTGCAGTCTCATCTGGCTCCGTTCCTTGCACCTCCACAGTGCGCAAGAGCACGTCAGGGCGTTGCTACGACAGTGGAACAGCACGGTGACGCGGGACAGTGCAGATCACCAGTAGAGGAGAAGTTGTGCCCTTAGTGTTAACAATGTGCCTTTTGTTCCGAATGCCATGTTGTAGGGCATGCGTTTTTGGGCCTCTTTAACTCTTTGAATACCAGGCAGTGAGGATGGAACCCACCTCTGCAGAGCTACATCTGTCTTAAATACCCAGTTACTTACAGGCCTTAATAGAAACCGTAAGGCGTGACTCATCATCAGGCATTGAGGAAGGTAACCACTGGTTAGTCACACAGGAAATTCCTATGTTTAAGGGGTTAAAGATGGTCTTTGTTGTATCTGAACATCAGACTGATTTTTTAAATGATTTTTTTTGTTATGCTAACACTAGACAAAAACCAACTGTATTTGTAAAAATTTACCTCAAACCATTTAATTTTATAGTGTGATTAATCCCAGGGCATTTGGTCTGAACCAAAGTGCATTCCTTTTCTATGTGCCTGGCTCTAGTATGGATGGCCAGGGATTTTTACAATTTGGGTGCAAGGCACTTCAGCCACTTTTAAACTTAATGTGTGGTTTGGAGTCGTGTTCAAGGACTCCATCAGGAGGTTAGGCAACACTTCAGGCATCAGTAGCATTGGGCCATATTGGAATCTTAAAAGTGTGAAATATTTTAAGGAGAGCATTCATTTTTGTAATTTTTTTCATCAAGAATATTTCTGGTAAGCAGAAGACTTTAAAAAAAAAAAAACTGATTTGGTTGGTAAAGGTTTTAATATCGCCCAACATAATGCTGTGGTAGCATTTTAAAAAAAAGTATTTGTCAACTCTTGTTTCTTAGGGGCTTGTACATCTCTCTGCTATGGACATATAAAATTAATTGTAATTATACTCAGCTCAACTGCTACAGTTATGTCTAGGCAGTGGCTTGGGTTTTTATCGAGCAACAACTTAGACACGTGACTGTAATATGCTGCAACTGTGTGTACTGAAAATATGTGAAAATGGTTGAATGTGGACTGTGTATATATGTATGTAAACATTTCTGTGAGATGCTGCTGTCGCCACTTAACATGAAATATGTTCTGGTGGATTTTAATCCTAGTGGCCAGTTCTATGATACTGTATGTATTGTACAGCTGAAGACAGGAGTAAGACTGTTCAGTGAATATTTGTTACATTTTATTGTCGTGGCCAGAGATAATTTCAGAATAAAAATTTAATGTCCTACCTTACTTTTCTCCCCTTTTCTAACTATAATTTAACTCCTGATCTATTTCTGGTGATATTCTTGGTCTGGTAGCCTGGAGAGAGTCTAGAAGGCAAACATTGTCAGCTACAATTGATTTTTTTTTCTTTTTTATTCAGTATAAATGTGCAAGCTCCAAGTAAGAAAGACTAATGATTTTAGTAGGCAACTCTTGCTTTTCTCAGGATATCCTGTTCTTAACCTGTAATATTTCTACGTTACTTTTCCTTTATACAGACTCTGCAGCCATGTTCTATATTCTGCTGAAACATCAAATCTTTTTTTCTTTTTCTTTTTTTTTTTTTGAACCTTCAAGGTGACAAGCTGTGGGAGCGGAGTCTAAATTATTCCCCACCAGTCTATTCTTCTCTGCACCCAACTTCTGGCAAATGATTCGTGTATGCTCTCACCAGCTCCCCCATATGCTTCTTAATGCTTATGCCTTTGCAGTTCTTGTACTTGGTAGTCTCTATGGTTCATGTTTTGGGGGGTTTTCATGTCTCTTTCTGCCATGGCAGGATTAGAAAATAGGGCCTGTAAACTGCAACTAGCTTGTGATTTATCAAGTTCAGTTAATACCAAGTGAAGAGTTTGCTTACAGATGACAGCAAGCAGATGCTCTAGTAATTTGTCAGACATTGCAGGGATATTATGTAGACAAATATTTCCCTCTTGTGGAAAGAACTACCTCACGTTTTTATTTACACCCCTACTGCCACCAACAGCAGAAAAACTACTTAGTGTGGCTTCCTGCAGCAGAAGTTGGATTTGCGTAAAACAAGGGAATACTGTAGGGGTTTCCCAACCCAGACTTGGTCTTACCACATCCTACGTTATAATCTCCCATGACTGCTTCTCTTGCTAATCAGAGTTCTTACCCAGTGAAAAAATACCAACTGATGATCTAACCAAGAAACCAATATATTTAGGGAAAAAAATTAAGAGACGTGCATCACATATAAAATTGGAAGCTAGATGCTAAAGCAGCAATTTAAGATAGAATGTCCAGATCTGATGTACTCAGAGAAGATTATAGTTTCCACTCATTCTCTTTTATCAGATCTTTTCAAAGCTCTTTCTTAAATTGATTAATGCTATATTCTGTTTGAATTTCTGTAATCCTTTTGCTTTGGGAATCAACACCTATACAAATAACTATTTCTGGAACTTCAAAGCTGCCTTCAAACTAGCACTCCAGAATATTCTTATCTGGCATTGTTGGGAAAGGGAAAAATAGTTTGTTTTGGAAAGAGCATTAAGAGGGATTTGAAGAAAGAGTATTTGTGACTTTGTTTCACTGTTGTGTTTAAGAAGTTTGAATTATGCTGTGGTTTGTTGGTTTGTGTGGTTTTGTTTTTTGTTTTTTTGTTTTTTGGTTTTTTTTTAGTCATTAGGCAAATAAACACTTGTCATTAGTGACGCTTACCACTGTCCAAAACGAAAAATGACTGCCAGTGTGTTGCACATACATAAGAAAATTGCATCTTACTGCACAGGCTTTGGTTTTATTTGGCTTGACTTTGACATACTGTTTTGCTGTGGCACGTCCTTACTATCTGTGCTACATTTCCTATATATCGGGGAGGACATAATTACCATTTCTTTCCTTCTCAAGGAACTTAAATGAGCAAACTAATGAATTTATATTTACTCCCCCAAAGAAAGCTGACATTTTAGGAGTATTATGAGCTAGTCATCTCTAATAAGGAGCAGCAGGGTATAACTGATAAGTTACCAGAGCATTGCTCCTTCTGAAGAAGACTTCACAGGCCTCATGGTGTTGTATGAACATCAGTTCAGCCTTATATATTCCTGTAAGCTATAATTATCCTCACTTGACATTTGAGGAAACTGAAGTGACTTGTTCCAACGTGACTTTGCAAAAACAGTTTGGGCCTCAGGTTGCAATCTGATAAAGAATTTGGGTCTCGGACAGTAAAAGAAAATCCCCAGCTCTGTATCACATACAAAAATTTAGAAAGGGGGGGATTTGAGCTAGCAGTGAACATTTCTATTACTTGAATAAACTGTGCATCAGTTCCCAGGAATACTTTTTAAAAGAGGAGGAGATACAAAAAAATGGAGGACTAGAGCATCTTAGTCTCCTCAGGTGGACCTGATAACTATCGTGTGTTGTGCACACACCTCTTGGGTAATTTGTGGAAGAGGGACTCCTAACATTGCCATATTTGGGGAGGTTGATAAATTATAGTAGTTTTCTTCTTTTCTGTTCTTAAAATATGCTTTTTACATTTGAATGTATGAAAATATTTTTGACTCTTTACTAATTCTCAGGGATTAAAAGGTAAATTTTACTGACTGTAGCAGCAGGTAAACCTCTTAAATTCAAACTTGCTCAGGTTTCCTATTCTTTGCCTCCATACTAAAGAAAACACAGAATGCCTGCCAGGCAAATATATAAAAATTAAAGTTCCAAATACAATTTTAAAACACCAATTGTAAATAAACCAATTTTACAAACTAAAATATTGTGTCTTTCCTTGCTTTTTATCCCAAATCATTTCCTCTCCTAAGTTTCAGGAGTTTTAAATATCTAGACTATTTCTTCATTGGTAAAAATAAAGTGTGTTACTCACAAAACAAAACCCCATGAGCAGGGGAAATTTAATTAGTGTACCAGCAATTTGTGCATATTTACAGGAAATAAGGGTATGGTTAAGTTTGAGTTAATCTGTCATCCTTTTATCTGAAGGGGAATACCCAACCTAATTTCCCCTTTCCCTAGAATTCAGATCATTGGATTTTTGTCTTTGATAAGCAAAAAGAAAGAAAAAAAGGAGAGAAAAGAAGGAAGGAAGGGAAAGAAAGGGGTGGGGACAGAGAAAAGGAAAGGAAAAAAATTAAGAGACAGACATCCATCTTATTAACATTTACTGCAGATAGCATTTATTTGTCAAATATTTATTAGATGTCTACTATATGCCAGGTACTATTTAGATGCTAAAGATATAGAATAGTGGACAAAACGGAAGTAGTTCCTGTCTTTCCAGAGTTTTTAGACTAGTTGGGAACACAAGTAATGATATGAAATGATAAACAAGTAATGATATGAACAGATAACTGCAAATGTAACCAGGGCTGGGAAGTAAAAGCATGTGGTTCTGAGCGTGTGTATATAATGGAGGGGGACAGCTTGTGTTATCTTGTATGGATCAAGAATGGCTTCCTCAGGGGGGGAGCCTGGGTGGCTCAGTGGGTTAAGCCTCTGCCTTCGGCTCAGGTCATGATCTCAGGGTCCTGGTATTGAGCCCCGCATCAGGCTCCCCGCTCAGCTGGGAGCCTGCTTCCCCCTCTCTCTGCCTGCCTCTCTGCCTACTTGTGAGTTCTCTCTCTGTCGAGTAGATAAATAAAATCTTCAGGAAAAAAAAAAAAAAAAAAAAAGAATGGCTTCCTTAGGAAATAAATAGCTTGAGCTGAGGAAGGAGAGCATGTCCTGGAGCTGGAAGAAGCAACCTGTGTGTGAGCCATTAAAGAAAGGTCCTTGTGGCTGGAGCCCATTCAAACCACAAGAATTAGAGAACCTGGTGTGAAATGAAGCTGGCAAAATGATTTGGCCCCTGACTATGCCAAGCCTTATAGGTGTGGTTAAAGCTTCTGGTCTTTATCCTATCTACAAGGGCAGCAACCAAGGGATTTTAGGAAAATGCCATGAACAGCCTGGCTCTCCCTGGCTGTCTTTAGTAGGATGTACTTAGAAGGGCAAGAGTAGATGAAGGAAGACAAGTTGGAAGTGTTTGCAAGAGATGGCAGATTAGAGCAGGGCAGAGAACAGGGATGGAGATTTAAAGAAGAGGATGGATTGGAAAACTCTTTAAGATGCAGAAATATTAAAATAGGGATAACAGTGGTGTTTCTTTGTGTATGAAAAGCAGCTGGTGCTATTTTAGCGTCTGACTTGCTACACTGCACCAGAAGGAATTACAGTATCTCATTTCTTCTAGAAAAGAGAAGGTGAAAATTAATGCCTTTGGTTGCAGAGTGTGAAGTCCTGGTAAGCTATTTATCTTTTGCTGGAATTTGAAGGCTTGGAGTAAAATCTTATTTATTAATTCAGGAAATTATTTAGATTTTAAAAAGATTATAAAATACATAATTAGGAGGGAGAAGGAGGATTGTAGAGGTCAGAACTAAGCCAAATACTCCATGAGGACAGCCATCCTCTTAGGCTTCCCTCCTGCCTTACTTCCATAGAAAGGAAACATCTGCTCTATAAGGTATTTGGATATACCAAAACAAAACAAAAAAAAAATTTTAAAGAAATGGAAAAGGAGATGGATCCCTACCCTTGAGGACTTTATGTTTAATTGCGAAGACATAAGATTAGACAGAAAACATTAAACAATTTGAGAATGGTAAAAGACAAAATTCAGAGCAAGTAAAGTTCACTATGGATAAGAAAAGCTTCAGGGAGGTATGTCTCTAACCAGGTCTTGATGGAATTCAGACTGGTAGAGAGAAAAAGAGCATTCTATGAGAAGGGAATTGTCCTAATGAAGGCACATCATTTATCATTCATCTGATCATCTAATATTTATTGAGCACCTATGTATATGATTTTTGGCATAAGGCAAAGAGACAGGCTTTTGCAAAGTAAAGAAGTGTAGGATAATTCCTTTGGAAAGGTGAAGGCTTTTTGTCTTGCTGTTTCCTCAATGTGACATGTTCTCACTTCACAGCCACTGCACACGCATTCTCTCAAGAATGCCTTTCCTGATCTCTGCCTCTTCCTGTGGGACTTGGCTCAGACCCAATGTCACTTCCTCTACAAAGCTCTCCTTTACCTGAGGTTGGGCAAAGTTGCCCTTACCAAAAGCTAACACTGGCAAGCTTTTCTTAGCATCTGAGAGGAATTTTTCTGATGGGAGGGTGAGCAGAAATGAACTGAGGAAAGAAGAGGAACCCCTTCCCCTGCTTCCCTCCATCTTTGTCTCTGGGCATAGATGGCAAATAAAACAGAGTCATGTCTGGAGATAACATGTTCATAAGGGAGACAGATATGAAACAGATAACCACAAAAATGTCAATTATAAATGATGAGAAGTACCATGAAGGAAAAGTAGCTAGCTTTTGTGAGAAAGAACGATAGGCTGGGAGGCCAGCAAAGACCTCATTTGGTACAGTGCCATTTATGTGGTGTTTATAAGGATGAGGGCAGCTTAAAAGCCCAGGGAAGAACAATCCAGAATGTGAGTTCTACAACAGATGGAAGGCCTGGGTTTCTGGAATTTGGTGAGCCAGGGAAAGGATGGCAGAAGATGAGGAGGGAGAGGAAAGCAAGAGCAGCCCAGGGAGAAGACCGCATAAACCATGTGGAGGGGTTGGAAATTTGTTCTGATTACACCCGGAAGCCATTGGAGCATTTAAAGTAGATTTTTAAACAGTCATTCTGGTTTCCTGTGGAGAAACACTGGAGGGGAGCCAAGTGGAAATGGTGAGATTTCATGAGACAGAGGAGCCCTAACAGCCTGCAAGAAGTTAGGAAGAGCTAAATTGATAGGATTAATAATGGTCCCAGACCATGAGTTCTATTTCAGGTGAGGTGAGGTGGGGATAAGACCATGCACCATTCTGAAGACACCATGTATGTTGTTATTTTTGTAACTCAAATAGCACAGGCTGAAAAAACATGTGTTTTTTTAAATGTGACTATATAAAAATTACAAACAAGTGTTAAAAGTTTTTAAGTGGAAAGTTGAGAGGACTATTTGCCTACAAAATCTCAAGATTCACAGCTTCATTTTAACTAATATATTAAAGACTTTTTAAATCAGTAAAAAAGCACAAATAAGCCAGTGAAATAAATGGATAAATGACAGATTTAAAAAATTTATATGAGAGGGGCACCTGGATGGCTCAGCAGGTTAAGCCTCTGTCTTCGGCTCAGGTCATGATCTCAGGGTCCTGGGATCGAGCCCCGCATCGGGCTCTCTGCTCTGCAGGGAGGCTGCTTCCCCCTCTCTCTCTGCCTGCCTCTCTGCCTACTTGTGATCTCTCTGTCAAGTAAATAAATAAAATCTTCAAAAAATTTAAAAAAATTATATGAGAAATGTAAATTGACCCAAAAAACCAATTTATAAATGTGAATCAAAGTAATGTAAAGTCAAGCAACAAGATTATTTTTAACCCATGAAGTATCAACAATGAATAAAACAATGAAGTGCCAGGCTTGCAAGGGTGTGCAGTGGCACAGAACACGCATTCGCTGCTACTGGGGTATAATTAACAGAACCTTCTGAAGGGCAACTTGGCAATCAGCACTAAGAGCTTCAGAAACACTCATTTGTTTTTACTTGACAAATCTACCTCCAGGAATCTCACAATAATCTGCAATGTAAACAAAGATTTATGTACAAGGATAATCATAATTATACCAAGCATCACAAACATAGGGGGAAAAAACCCTGTATCCATCAACAGAGGATTGCTTAATAGATTATGATGAATTTACGTTTTCATGGACAAAATGTTCACAGTGTCATGGTAAGTAAAAAGCTCTTCCTCAAAACAAAATAGGACATAAAACTGAATTCCATCGTCTTCAAAAGAGGCAGAGGCAGAGAGATGGCATAGAGAAAACTATTAGGAGGACATAGACCAATATGTTAAGAAGGGGTTGATTTTCATTTTACTTCCTTTAGCAAATTTTCATCAATTTTCATGAGCATTTACATTTTAATGATACTAAAACAAAACAAAACAAAAAAACCCAATACATTATTAAGCAGAAAGATATTTGGAAGGGAAGGAATAAAACTGAAAGAAGACACTATGGACCAAGTGAGTAAGAACACTTTTTAATAATAGTGAGGAAAGTGACTTCCTGTCTTATTTACCTAGGGCTGAACCGTTTCCGCTCCTACCACTTGCTGTGCTCTTTCTCACCTCCAGTTTTCACTGCCTGGAATATGTTCTCTTCTTGGCCTGGCTAATTCCTCCTGTGCTTCCTCTGTCCTCCCTGTCCCTCAACTCACTCAGACTTCCTCACACTAGCTGTGATGTCCCCGCCGTGGTCTCCCATAATGACCACAACACCCGCCTCCATAGACCTTACACTTCATTGTTAGGCCTAGTTTATTAGCTTTTGTGTACTATGAGGGCAATGGACTGTCCTTCTTGCTTGCTATGGTATCTCCAGTGACCAGTATAGAGTTTGGGACAAAAACAGGGCCTCAGTAAAAACTTCGGAGTGAATACGTGGAAAGGGTCAAAGAGATGTGCATAAAAGAGGTCATCAGTGTTCTTTCAGAAAGAGGTTTCACGAAAGTAAAGGAGAGGGAATGGATCATCAGGTGGTCGAGAAGGAGGCTGGTGGTGAGGAAATGTGTACAGATCCACTCACAGCTCCCACAGCACTTTTCTACCAATGGTTTTCCCATTCTCAGTCTCTCTCCATCACATCGCCCTGTTTTATTTCTTTAAAGCATTTATCAGCATCTGAAACTATCTTGTTTAATTGGTTTAATGATGCCTTATTGTCTGTCTCCCTAATTATAACCTACATTAGGACAGGGATCATGTAAATTCATGTTGCCACTGTATTTCCTACTGCCTTCAACAGCGCCTGGTCCAGAGTAGGTGCTCCACAAATATTCGCTGTTGAGAGTAAGTCCTATGTATACTTGGGGGAAGTGAGGAAGAAGCTAGTAGAGAGGAAGAAATTAGAAATGTTATATGCCAGCAGGCAAATAGGTTTCATTTCTAATGCCAACCCTGAATGCTTTGTAGCCACCACCTAGAACCCTGTCCTGGGATTATGAATTTTCCTCTGGGTTTTATAGGAAATAATGCCATGACTGATTAGCAATGTCTGCCATGGGTATAAGAAGGGGCAGTTTAGTGGCTTAAAAGGATTTTCTGTATTCCAGTGTGCATTGCTTCAGTTCTCATCTTCACACATGGATACTGTGCTCAGGATATGGCTGAGACCGAGTTAATATATAGGTATTTGGGGTGTGTGTGTGTGGCTTTTGGAACCAACGCAAGATGAAGAGCATAAATACTTTCTATTCCTTACATTTTTTTACATCTTACTTACAGCTTACTAATTTATTCTTTAATAAGATTTGGATGTATGTGTGTGTTCAACAGATGGGAGAAGGACATGAAAGTATTTCCTTATCTTAATCTCCTCTCTTTCATACTTTCATTGCTTGATCTTTTTGGTGATACCAGAATGGTAGCTAATTCTGGGTAAAAATTCATTAACAGGTCCCCGGCCAGCAGCAAGTAGAGGTGATAACAGTACCAGATGAAAGTGGAGGGGAAGCTGCAGGTGAGTTGTTTTTGTTTTGATACTTGTCTACTTTTCCACTTGGAATCTGAAAATTTCTTACTTCCTGGGCTAATTATTTCCTCTTGAGAACAGTAAGGCCTTTTATCAAGATGGCCATATCCCTGTGTGTCCTGGCACACAAATGATGAATAATGGGACTGATTAACCCAGTGACCTTCATGAATGATAAAAGGGGAATATAAAGATGTGAGGTCTCGCCTGCTCTAAGAATCAGCTTCTCTCTGGACTTCTCAGAGGCATAGTCCTTTATAACTAGAACACTGCACTTACTTCTTGTCTCTCTCATGTATCATGCTATCCTGAAATGGATTTTAAAACCCAGGATAGAGTGCTTGACCCACAGGCTCTCCATGAGGATCTGATAGCACAGGCCATTTAATAGTGTTCAGATTAACCTCTGGGCACCATGAGTTGTCACAGTGTTGCGACTGTCAGAGCCCTAGGTTCGGAGGGCCTGACACCACTGCCATGTCCACGTTTTACTCCAAGTAAGTGCTTGCATTGATCTTCCCCTGAACCAGTGCCAGAGAGGAAGCAAGGCTGGTTCTCTGTTTGGAAGTGGCTCAAGCAGCAATTACAACCACTTTGGGGGAAAAGGGCCAAAAAGCCATTGTCCCACACAGTGTCTTTCCTCTTCCTTCCTGGCCCTGTCTGGGACCAGCCTCTCTGTTGATCCCTCATTTGACCTCAGGAGTACCTCACTATAATGGGTCTGCAATCAACTCAAAGTGCAGCACTGTGCCAGGTGGAATAATGGCTCCATCACAGACATCCACGTCCTTATTCCCAGAACTTGTGAATATGTTAGATTACATGATGTCATGGACTGAAATGTGTCCTCACAAAAAAAAAAAAAAAAAAAAAAAAAAAAAATCATAGGTAGAAGCTCGTGATATAAGAAATATATACTTGGTCTTTGTCCCTAGTTCTTGGCACGGAGCTTCTAAAACTCTTGTAATTTCCAGAGTGGTGAGGACGACAGCAACATCTTTTGTTATAACATCTGGACTTAGTCCCCAGCTCCCAAGGCAAGAGCTACTAAGACCCTTAGAACCTTCACACCAGTAAGAATGTCTCTTGGTATGTTAATGAGATGACTGGTGACTGGGAGCCCCTTCATAGTGTCAGGATGGGGACTGGTCAACCAAGCCATGAACTTTTAGCCCTCCTCTCTACCATCACCTCCATCCTGACCTCTGGGAATGGGAGACTGGCTGGAAATTGAGTTAGTAATCGATCATGCCTGCATGATGAAACCTCTGTTAATAATTGTACAGTGTTCAGAGAGCTTTTGGGTTGGTGATTGTACCCAAGTACAAGTAGGTGAGTGTACCCCACTCCCCAGGAACAGAAGCTTATACACTTGGGACCCTTCTGGAGCATAATCTGTGTGTGTCTTTGTCTGGCTGTTCATTAATATCCTTTATAATAAACTGGTAAATGTAAAGAAAGTATTTCCCTGAGTTTTGTGAGCCTTTATAGCAAATTATTGAACCTGAAGAGGAGGTTGTGGGAACCCCTTCCAGCTGCTTGGTCAGAGCATGGGTGACAACTTGGGATCCACGTGAGTGGCATCTGAAGTAGAAGCAGTCTTGTAGGACTGAGCTCTTAACCTATGCAGTCTGCCCAATTCCAAGAGTGTCGGGATTGAATTAAATTGTAGGACACCTCATTGGTACCTGGAGAGTTGGAGAATTGCTTGTTGGTGAGTAAACGCCATGCTTTTGGTGTCAGAGTATTGTAAGTAGAGTTTTTTTTAGCAAGCACTAACCTTCAGTGTGTCCGTATTTGGAGATGGGGCTTTCAAGAAGTAATTAAGATTAAATGAGGTCATAAGGGTAGGGACCTACTCCCTTGGACTAGTGTCCTTGTAAGAAGGGACACCAGAGCTCCTTCTCTCTCTGCCCACAGACTCAGAGGAAAGGTCATGAGAGGAGATAGGGGGAAGGCAGTTGGCCATCTGCAAACCAAGGAGAGAAGCTTCACTAGACCCCACCCCTGCTGGCATCTTGATCCTGCACTTTAAGCCTGAACTTCCAGAAGTGTGAAAAAATATATTTCTGTTTTTTAGACCACCCAGTCTACAGTATTATTTTATGGCAGCCAGAGCAGACTAATATACATGACATTGAGGGCTTAAAGGTACAGATGGAATTAAGGTGGTTAATCAACAGACCTTAAGATGAGGAGAATATCCTGGACTATCCAGGGAGGCCCCATGTAATCTCAGGGGTTCTTGGAAGTGGAAGGAGGAGGCAGCAGGAGAGAGTCAGAGGGAGATATAACTATGCAGGCTGGGGTTTTTTAGGAAGAAAGCCATGAGCCAAAGAATGCAGGCGACCTCTAAAAGCTGGAAAGGGCAAAAAATGTATTCTCTCCCCTAGAGCCTCCAGAAAGTAATGCAGTCCTGCCGACATTCTGATTTTACCCCAGTGAGATATGTATATTTTAACCTACAGTACTCTAAGATAACAAACCTGTGTTGTTTCAGGCCATGAGGTTTGTGATAATTGGCCACCAAGAGAAGATCAATGTTAACATGTTAAGGCATAATATCTATTAACATTTTCCAAATAATATTTTGGATATACACATATATATTTGGGATTCATTTCCTCCTGAAAGAAAAATTGCTGTAGAGAATAATAAGGTGACAAAGTGCATTCTGTGTATAATCCAAATAAGCTGCAGGCCAGAAGAGCACATAACTCGTACTTCCACGTTATTTTACTTTCTTTGCTACAACTAAAATAACTCGCGAGAAGCAAAAACATGAAAGGACTCTATACGTAAATGCAATTCGCTCTTTGAACAGAGCAAAATTTAAAGCAACACAATACCTGTCTGCAAAGGAACTTTTGAATAACAGCGAATCTCTCCTTTAGCAATCATTGTGTGTGTGTGTGTGTGTGTGTGTGTGAGAGAGAGAGAGAGAGAGAGAGAGAGAACGAGAGAGAGAGATATATATTAATTGATTACCTGGGATCATTTGTGGTTTCAGGATGCCTATAGTGAAGGCAGCTTCTCATTACTGTATTTTTAAGAATGGCTTCACCCTTCTTTCTGGCTTTTCTATCCTCTCTTGTCAATAGTCTGTTTTCATTAGTCGTTAAACCATCCCTTACATCTACATGGATACCTGAAAAGGCCTTTCTTAGTATGGATCAACTCTCTAAGTTCTCCTGGTTCCTAATATTTCATCATTTCTGGGAAAATAGTAAAAGAGAGTGTTTCCAGTCATGTGGACACACATTCTCCCTTTTGCAACGGGAGGATGTGAACCTCTCCCTCTGGCCCTCTCTGTTCTCTGGCCTCCATCCTGGTTTAGATTCCTATTGATTGCTTGCCTTTACTCTTTTAACACCTTCCTTAAGAGCTCTTGCTTACAGCTTTAGGCATTAATGCTTTTTAAAGTTTCCTTTTCACAGAACATACGTTTTAAAGAACTTTCAAAGAAAATATCCATCTTTAAAATTGAGAGTTAAGATGATTCTGTGCTTGTAGGCAGATGTAAATATTGTAGCTCTTCTCTCCCGAATATTTTTAAGTAGTGCTAGAAGTTTTAGCCATGGTTAGAACTGGTTCATGCAGCTGACAGTTTTAATGATATCCCGAAGTCCCTTTACTCTGCACTTATTCTGTATAAAGGGTAGCACAGAACAATGATCCAATTGAGAATATGCCTTCCTCTAATTTTTACATCTCACTTGTTTCAATTTCAAGACAGAATTTGGCTGAAGTATTGAGGATTTCCTTATGGTTCTGAGTTCTTTAAAATGTTGATACATATATTTCCAAACATGACCTCACTGGAGAGTCAGTATTTTGGGCTAACCATTAAACAAGATTCATGAGCTTATTAAAAAAAAAAAAAAAAAAAGTCATCTTACAGCCAAATTAAAAAAGAACCGTGTGCACAGAGCTACTTGGCTTACTGTCATTGGTTTGCCTGTTGTGACATCAGGTGATAATTTCACTGTATCTTTCTATTCCTGCTCTCAGGCAAATGAGCATTTTGTTGAGACAATCATACAAATGTTTACGTTTTTGTTCTCTGAGATCAGCCATTCATGGAAACCACCTGGGTATCCAAAATCTGTATTTATGGGTTTACTCTGTTATGATTGTGCATTAGTCATCCACTAAATATTCACTGAGTGCCTTTGTTCACCATTACTCTTAGTGCCTAGGACAGAAATAAAAGGTAACACTAATGGTTCCTAATAATCAGGAGCATTAATTATGTGCCAGGCCCTCCCTGTTCCTTCCAGCCCCATGATGTAGTTAGTCTTGTTATCCCCATTTTAGAGATGGGGAAGCTAAACCATAGTAGAAGGAAGTCACTCACCCAAGGCCTCAAAGCTATGGGTAGTAGAGCTGGAACATGAACCCAGGCTTCTCCCTCCAGATTCCGTACTTTTTACCACTAGGTTTATAAACCTAGTTGCTGAGTGAGTGACTGAATAAGGCACTAATGGTTCCCAAATTTTTCAAAATGGAGTGAAAACTAGACCCTAACATGAAACTTTCTGGCCTGTTTAGGACCACTCCATGTTCCATGTCCAGAATTCGCCTCTTCAGAAAACAGAGCCAGCACCGCTCTGCTACACCGATGCAGGATTTCTGCAAACAGCCTTGAACCCTGGGCCAACTTGGTTCTGCCAGCACCACTGAGGATGTTGTGAGGGGTCAGGAATATCTGCAGACCATTTAAGGAATGGGTGAAAGACTCCGGAGGTATGGAAATTTTTATTACATATAATAATTATTGCTCATACAACGTTACCACATTTCTGACATCTTTGCTCTGGTTATACTGTGTACTTGGCCGAGGAATGAGTCTGCAAAATAGTTACAAGAGCAGATGTGATTGCTAAGAATATAGAATTGACCTCCAAGGAAAATTGAGAGAGGCCTGCAATGCACACTGCTGAGGCTTTTGATTAAGGTCTTTCAAAGTATGGCATGCATGCGCTTCAAGTAGAAGATCATTTTAATTACTTTATAGTCATTCTTCACACAGAGCATCTTTGTAAGGAATTGGAAAATCTTGAATAAGCTTTGATTTGTAATACTGTTTTTCACCTGAACCTATGTATTATTGTAAACCTGTTTATTCTCAGAAGGGCCATGGGTGATCTAAGCAAGTTTAAGTTCATGCCAACTCCAAGGTGTGACTAGAGAGCAGGGGATGGAAAGCACCTTTTATTGAGTGCTGTGTGCCAAGCTCTCTGGTTAGGGACCTGACCGTCACCATTTTTTTAATCCTCAAAACAGCCCTGGCAGGCAAATACCTGTATTTTATACGTGGGACAATGTAAGGTTCAGAAGGTTCATGTAACTCCACACCTAGTAAAAGCTAGAACCAGGATCCATTTCCCCGTCTGTCTCTTCTCATAGATGTTGCCACAACCCCACTAGTTGACTAACCGGCCCGGAGGTCAGCAAAGGCCTCCCAGGGAAAGCAGTGTTTGAGCAGAGCCTTTCAACCTGAGGAGGAGGACTCCAGGTGACTGAAGAGAGCAAGGGCATTTCAGGAGAAGGAAAGGAAGTGTCAAAGAGCTTAATGTGCACAGAGGACTAAAAATAGCTCTCCCACCAAGAACAGCGTGTGTTTCATGAGGCTCGTAGGAGATTCGGTTGTGAAGGCAGATCTCAGAGGCCCACCAAGTACCAGGAGCAGCCACACACTTGTAGAAACTAGAATGCCTTCTCCCCAAGTTCCCACTGATCAGAAGAAATAAGACGGGGATGACCAACAAATGTTTCCTGAGATGGCTTCTTAACTTCCAGCAACTTCCAGCTAACTTTTCAGCTGTGATTCCTCATAGTCAACATTCTGTAAGTGTTACTGACATAGTCCACTTGGCCCAGAGAATGGAAAAGATGCTAGGCTTCTTGCTTTCTAGAGGCTGGTGGCATCATTTCACGTACATCTGAATCTATCCTCTTTAACCGAAGTTGTAGAAAGAATGTGCTTTAACAAATTTGAGGATCTTTCATTCAACTAAGCTCCATGAAAATAGAGACTGTAGATTTCTAGTATATTACTGAATCACAGGTGCCTAGTACAGAGCAGTTTCTTAAACATTTCTTTTAAACAAATAGATTTTGAAAACTTTATCTCTAAAGTTCATATGAAAAGTTTTATTCTTTTAATGCACCTGATTTATAAATAATTCCTTATATGTTAATATACTTGGAAATCTTTTTTTTTTTTCCTTTTACAGTTTTTAAATATGCTCTTCAAGGAACCAAGAGCAGGGGATATTCCAAGGAAGGTGCACATATCAGAAGAATCTTTGTGTTATCTGAGAACTATACCATGTAATTTTGTCGGACAACATTGTATTTAAATTTTAAAACTCTGTCTGCTATAACGGGATGTCACCAAAGCTGTGATGTTTTAGATTGGTATATGTTTGTCTTCATCGTCGTCTTATTGATTTTTAAGTGTTTTACATATTTTAGTTGGTAGTGATTTCACAACAATCTCAGGCTCTTAGAAGTGTTCCCTTTTGCTAATGGGAAATGTGCTGGAGTTCTTAAGTTGAATTCCAAATACTTGGGAAAAAAATATATAGTGAGCTCAACTGTGTGATTCAGTCAGTTTAGGAACAATTTATACCAAATTTCTTCTTCAGTACATAGTACCATTCTTTACAAATGACTAAAATTAAGAGTTTTTAAATAACCTTTATTTAAGTGATGAAGTAATTGTGTATAAAGCTGGAAGCTGTGGTTGAGAGCCTGGAAATTCTTGGACAGAAATTCCTCTTGTATCTTCGCAAAATTTTATGGCTTTTAAATATATCACTATTGTGTAGAGTGCCTCCCAGCAACTGCTCATGGTAAAACATTCATTTTATGTGTCTAGGGCAGGGAAGAAAGACTAACTGGACAATGTGGATGTGTGATATGGTAGGGAGAATTAGATCACTATGAAATAGCTTCCAGCATTACTATCCTAGGCATTCCATTGAATTCTTTTAGAGAGATAGAGGAAGTTCAGGAGAAAATGATCAGAATGATAGGAGGACTAAAAATTCAATGAGGCATGGCTAGTGGAAATAGAAATATTTGACCTGGAGAAGATAGGAGGATACAAAACTGGTTTTAAAATATCTTGACAGCTGACAAGTGGAAGAGAAATTAGCCTTGCTTGTATGGTCCCATGGCCCTATGTGCAAACTATATGGAGCCTTTTGCCCCCAAATAAGGAAGATATCACAAAGATGTCCAAAGAGGCAATAGGGATTCTTGTTCAAGATGGCAGACAGGAGCACCTACATATACCTCTCTTCTGCTCTGAAACTGCACAGAAATATTAGTAAAGAGGAACAGAGAATACTAAAGACAGCTCTGGGGGCAGGAGAAAGGGCATCTGGAAACTAGAGATACAGACAAATCTCTTGAAAGTAAAAAATACTTGGAATTATATTAACAGATTAAATCACATTCACAGGAGAAGGCTGCATTAGGGCTGGAGCTATTTTTCCTGGCAGCAGACCCACAGAGGCTCTATGGAGTGCGAGAGGGAAGCTGGAAGGAAATCAACTGTGGAATAACTGTGAGTCAGAGCCCACATTCCCCTTCCCTGCATCACATGCTCAGGCTAAAACCAAAGGACTAATCTTTTAAAATAATTGAGAAGAGTCTGTATGAGGAGGAGACCGAAAAGGGGTGATGCCCATCCTAAAGAAAATTCTTCTCCTCTGAGCTGGCAAATGGGAGAGGCAGGGGGTGGGGCATCCTGCTTCTTCCTCTTCCACCTCAAGGTCTAAGCAAAGCCTGCCAGTCAAAAGGCCCAGCCATGTGGATAGAAGATGAGACCTAGGCAAGGAGGGCTCTCTGTATTAAACAAGCTGGTCTGCCTCAGTCATAAATATGAATCGATAGCCAAAGATCATCAAAATCTGAGGAAAAATAAGAACCAAAATGCAGGTTGAAATAAATTGACCCTGGGGGAAATAGGAATTCAGGAAATAGACATTATCTTTATTCTATTTAGTGTCTTCATAGAAGAATTTAAAAAAAAAAAAAAAAGCATTTGTAAAGCAAAAATATGTGGGTAACAAAAAGAACAATCAATACCAAAAAGGACCCTTAAAATGAAAAAAAGAAAAAAACTGCCAAAGTTAAAAATTCAATGGAAAAAAAAATGGAAGAAATCTCTCTGAATATAGAGCAAAAAGTTAGAGATGGAACATATAGGAGAAAAATTAAAAGATTAGAGGACAGTCCATAAGATCAAATAACCGAAAGGATGTTTAGAATAGGTAAAGAGACAAAAGAGAGAGCAAGAGAATTTTCTAGATATGAAGAAATAGGACTTCAGATTGTAAGGAGCTAGAGAATGCAGAAAAGGATGAATGAACAAACCTATCCCAAGACATGTTCTTGTGACATTTTAGACACAGAGAAGAGAGGGAAGATTCTAAAAACTAAAAGAATAGAAACTTCCCTCTCGCACTCAAAAATAAATGAGAATCCAACTGACATTAGCTAGATCATCAGTTCTAGATGCTAGAAAAAATTAAGAATCATGGGACGCCTGGGTGGCTCAGTTGGTTGGACGACTGCCTTCGGCTCAGGTCATGATCCCGGAGTCCCGGGATCGAGTCCCGCATCGGGCTCCCAGCTCCATGGGGAGTCTGCTTCTCCCTCTGACCTTCTCCTTGCTCATGCTCTCTCTCACTGTCTCTCTCTCAAATAAATAAATAAATCTTTAAAAAAAATTAAGAATCATGTCTGCAATATGTTGAGGGGGAAAAAAATGTTTTTGAACCTCAAATTCTCTTACCTAGCCAAATATCAGTAAAAAACGGCATTTTCAAACATGCAAGAGCTCGGAACATTTACCACTTACAGACTATTTCTGAAAGAATTACTCAGGTAAAACAGGAAAATCCAAGTAAGAGGAAATTACAGACTCCAAGCAACAGTGGATCTAACCCAGGATTGTAGTGAAAAGTAATTTGAGGCTGGCCTAGATAGCCATCAGTGCTAATTAGAATAGTAAGTCAGAAGCTCTGTGAAGAATCTCTTTTAGGAGAATATGGATTTCTTCTTCTAACAAATAGAATGATTAAGAGGCTGGATTATCTTTTGAAAAGGCAAAGGTGCATTGGGTCATTAAGACATGGTGCCATCCTAACCCTCTCCAAACTTTAAAGTTCCTTTCTACTTCAAATAGCAAAGATTGATTGATAAGAGTTACATCTCCTCTATGGGCTTAATGGCACTACTTGGCTCTGCAGTTCCATAGAAATATTACTGTGAATACTACCTTTTAGTTTTCAATGAAAACAATCAATTTATAGACAATGTATCAAAAATTAATTGTAATTGCAGAACAAATGCAAAAACAATAGTATACTGGAATGGAGGTTTAGAAAGGGGTACAGAGGTAGAGGAAAATGAAGTGATGTTGGATTTCTTCATCAAACATTAAGGGAGTTAAGAGATAACCGTATCTATGTTTGAGGAGTCAAATACAGTTTTAAGCATACTGTTTACATTTATTATACTGACATCACATTGACGCAGAATAGCATGGCTGTTCTGAGCACAGACCCTGGAGCCAAAACACCTAGGTTTGAGTTCTTCCTCTACACTTCAACTTGGGAAAATTGTTTGTGTGTGCCTGCCTATCTACCTACCTACCTATCTATCTACCTACCAACCTATTTTTCAAGTGCTTATATTAATCTGACACATTAAAAGTGAGTGTTTTTGATGATGATGATGATGATGACGATGTTAAAACATCGGAAATGACGATGTTAAAACATTGGAAAACAAAAGAACTAAAAATTAACATTAAATCTGCAGAGATTGGAAAGGAGAAGCAATAGTTTCAGAGAGTTTACTTATATTTTTAAAAAGAGAGGTCAAAAGGTATTTAAGGTTGATCAATCTAGAAATAGAGGCATAACCATAATCAGAGTTATGGAGGCAATCCTCAGAAAAAAATAAAAAGAGACAGTTAAAAGTAGTTATTATTGGTGAGTGGAAGGCTGCAAGAAGGAAGAATGGCTTTTCTTTCTATCTTTTCCTAGTTGAGGGTTTTTTGGGTTATTTTTCTTTACCATATGCAGGTATTAATTTTACTTAGTTTTTACCAATATTACTGATGTATACTTGACATAAAATAAACTGCACATATTTAAAAGAATATAATTTGATAATTTGGGAAGTTATGTGCACACCCTTGAAATTATCACTGTAATCAAGATAAGGAACAAATTCATCGTGTCCAGGAGTGTGCTCATGCCCTTGGTAATCCCCTCTTCCCACTCCTCCCCACATGATCTCAGGCAACTGCTGCTCTGCTTTCTGTGAGAATAACGCAGTTTGCACTTTTTAGTATTTTGTATAAATGAAATCATACAGTATATGCTCATATAACTTCTTTCATTCAGCATAATTATTTTGAGATTCTTTCACATTAAAGGGTGTATCAGCAGTTCATTCCTTGTCTGGATAAACCACAAAGAACAAACTCACCAGTTGATGGAAATATGGTTTTTAACCCTAGTTTTTTACTATGACAAATAGAGCTGCTATAAATATTCACATGCACGTCTTTATATGGGTGCAGGATTTCATTTCTCTTGGATAGATACAGAAATGAGGGAGGGGTGGGTCACATGGTAGGCATATGTTTAAATTTTTAAGAAACTGCCACACTGTTTTCTAAAGTGTTCAACATTCCCAGCAGCAGTATATGAGAGTTTCAATTTCTCCACATTCTTGTCTTAGCAGAGATAATCTTTTTACAACCATTCTAATAGAGTGGTGGTGATATCATATTGTGGTTTTAATTTATATTCCCTGGTGACTATCAATATGGAGCATCTTCTTGCTTTTTATTTTTTCTCTATATCTTCATTGGAAAAATATTCAAACGTTTTGGCCCTTTAAAAAATACTGAGTTATTTTCTTATTATTGAGATTTGAGTGTTCTTTGTATCTTCTGGATATAGAGCCTTTATCAAATATATAATTTACAAATATTTTCTCCCAGTCTCTGGCTTTTCTTTTCATTCTCTTAACAGTGTCTTCTGAAGAACAGACATTTTTAATTTTGATAAAGTCCAGTCTTTACTTTTTTTTCAATTTATGGGTCATGCTTTTGCTGTTGTTTATAAATCTTTGTGATTTTTTCCCCTGTGCTTTATAGTTTCAGGCTTTATATTTAGGTCTGTGATCAAATTTTATTTAATCTTTATGGTGGGTATATGGTGAGATGTATGAAACAAACTTAATTTTTTTTTGCATATATGTATTCAATTGTTTCAACACTATTTGTTGAAAAGACTATATTTTCTTCTTTTAATTACCTTTGCACTTTCATCAGATACAAGTTGTCCAAATATGTGTGGGTCTATTTATGGACTCTGCATTCTGTTCCACTGATCTATGTGTTTCTCTTGACTCCAATAGTACCCTATATTGGTTACTTTTGTAATAAGTCTTGATGTATTAGTCTGTTTGGGATGCCACAGACTGCTGGCTTAAACCTCAGAAATTATTTTCTCACAGTTCAGTGGCTGAAGGTCTGAAATCAGGGTGCCAACATGTTCAGGTTCTGTTCAGAACTCTCTTCCTGGTTTGTACCCTCAGGACTTCATTTAAACCTAATTACCTCCCAAAGACCCCATCTCCAAATACTATCACATTGGGAGTTAGGGCATCAACATACTAATTCAGGGACAGGGTAGCACTCAAAAATAGTAGTGTTGGTCCTCTAATGTTTTTCTTGTTTTTCAATGTTGTTTTGGGCATCAACATACTAATTCAGGGACGGGGTAGCACTCAAAAATAGTAGTGTTGGTCCTCCAATTTTTTTCTTGTTTTTCAATGTTGTTTTGGGTGACATAGGTGCTTTACAATTCCATGTAAGTTGTAGGATCAGCTTGTCAATTTCTACCAAAAACTCTCCGAGGCTTATGTTTGGGGTTGCATTAGATCTGCAGATCAATTCAGAAAGAACTGACATCTGAAACTATGGAGTCTTTTGACCCCTGAACAAGGTCTATCTGTTTATCACTCCCATTTATTTGTGTCTATTTTTTTATTTTTTAGATTTTATTTATTTGTTTGACAGAGAGAGAGAGAGAGAGAGAGAGAGAGACAATGAGAGAGGGAATACAAGCAAGGGAAGCAAGAGAGGGAGAAGCAGGCTTCTCAACAAGCAGGGAGCCCGATGTGGGGTTCAATCTCAGGACGCTCGAATCATGACCTGAGCCAAAGGCAGATGATTAACGACTAAGCCACCCAGGTGCCCCTATTTATGTCTTCTTTAATCTTCCTCAGCAGTTTGTGATTTTCAGTGAAAAGGTCTTGCATGTATTTCTTAGCGTTATCCCTAAGTGTTTCATATTTTTAATCCTATTATAAATGGTATTACATTCCCAATTGTTTGTAGCTAGTATGTAAGAAATAAAATTGATTTTTGCATATTGATCGTGTATTCTGCGAACTTGCTAAACTTATTTATTAGTTCTACTAACTTTTTTATAGGTTCCATCTATTTTTCTAAATAGACAATCATGTTGTTGACATATAAAGACAGTTTTCCTTTTTCTTATTCAATTTTGGTACCTTTTATTTCTTTTTCTTTTCTGACTGCAATGGATAGAGCTTCAACTGCAGTACTGGATAGAAGTAGTTGAATAGAAATGGTTGAATAGAGTGCACATTCTTGTCTTGTTCCTATTTCTTAGAAGAAAAGTATTTGGTCTTTCACCATCACATGGTATTAGCTACAATATTTTGCATATGCCCATCACCAAGTTGAGGAGTTTCCCTTCTATTCTTAATTTGGTAAGAGTTTTCCTTAGGAATAGCTGTTAAATTATGTCAAATGCTTCTTTTCTGCAATTACTGATATATGGTTTTTCTTTTTAACTTGTTAATATGATGAATTACATTGGTTTCTGAATGTTAGAAAGCAAATATTGCATTCTTAGGATAAAGCACTTTTGGTCCCTATTTATTAACCTTTTTATGTATTGTTGACTTTGATTTCTTAAAACATCATTTTGAATTTCTGCATCTATGTTAATGAAATATATTGACCTATAGTTTTCTCTTAATGTCTTTGTCTAGTTTTGGTATCAGGGTAATGCTGCCCACATAGAATGAGTTGGGAATTATTCTCTTGTCTTTATTTATCTATTTATTTTTGAAGAGTCTATGTAGATTTGACAAAACTCTCCACTGAAGCTAGCTGAGTCTGGAGTATTCTTTGTAGAAAGATTTTTGTCTATCAATTCAATCTCTTTAATAGATATAGGGCTATTCAGGTTACCTTCCATCCTTTCCCCCCTTTTTAAAAAGATTATTGTGGTAAGAACACTTAACATGGGATCTACCCTCTTAAATTTTTAAGTGCATAAAATGGTATTATTAACAATAGGCACAATGTTGTACAGCAGATCTCTAGAACTCACTTATCTCATATAACTGAAACTTTCTACCATTGAATAGTGATTCCCCATTTCCCTTCCCCTAAGCCCTCAGTAACCACTATTCTACTTTCTATTAAACCAAAAGAAGGCAGAAACAGAGGAAAAGGGGAACAAATAATAGATGGAATAAGAAGAAAGCAGATAGCAAGGTGATAAATTTAAGCTCTAACAGGTGCACCTGGGTGGCTCAGTGAGTGTCTGACTCTTGGTTTCAGCTCAGGTCATGATCTCAGGGTCATGAGATGGAGGCCCACATTGGGCTCCGTGCTCAGCATGGTATCTATTTGAGATTCTTTCCCTCCCCCTCTGCCTCTCCTCCTGCTCACACTCTTTCTCTCCAAAATAAAATCTTTTAAAAATATTTAAACATATCAATAATTACATTAAATATTATTATTTAGACACCCTAGTTGAGATTGTCAGGTTTGGGGAAAAAAGCAAAATCCAACTATATTCTTACTACAAGACATGTACTTTTTGCATATAGAGTAATGCAGAAGTTATACATAAAAAGATAATCATGCTGTCATGAATTGAATTGTGCCCCTCCCATTCCTATGTTGAAGTTCTAACTGCCAATGTGACTGTATTAGGAAATAAGGCCTTTATTGAGGTAATTAAGGTTAAATGAAGCCATAAAAGTAGATAGGATTGGTGTTCGTATAAGAAGAGGAAGAAACACCAGAGATCTCGCACATTTTATGAGAGCATACAGAGAAAAAGCCATGTGAAGACACAGAAAGAAGGCAGCTACCAACAAACCGGGAAGAAAGGGCTCTTCAGACCCCCTCCTGCTGGCACTTTGATCTTGGACTTCTAGTCTCCAGAATGATGAAAAAATAATCTTCTATTGTTTAAGACATCCAGTCTGTGATATTCTGTTATGGTAGCCCAAATAGACTAATACACATTCCAAGATTAATCAAAAGGAAGCTACATTAATGTCAAAGCAGAACTCAAGGCAAAGAACCTCACCAGGCATAAAAAAGGTCATTTTGTAATGATTAAGAGGTCAGTTTGTCAAGAGTATATGGCAGTCCTACAAGTTTATATTTTTAACAGAAGTAATTAAAAATATATAAAGTAAAAACTCATAGAATTGCAAAAAGAAAAATCTACAAAGATGAAATATCAATGTTCCCTTCTCAATCATCAATAAGAGAAAAATCAGTAAAGATATAGCAGGCCTGATGGGGCGCCTGGGTGGCTCAATGGGTTAAGCCTCTGCCTTCGGCTCAGGTCATGATCCCGGGTTCCTGGGATCACATCGGGCTTTCTGTTCAGTGGGGAGCCTGCTTCCCTCTCTCTCTCTGCCTGCCTCTTTGCCTGCTCCTGATCTCTCTCTCTGTCAAATAAATGAATAAAATCTTAAAAAAAAAAAAAAGTTAACTATATAGCAGGCCTGAACAAAATTATCTACCAACATGACCTAATTGGCACTTATAAAATACTTCAACAAATAATAGCTATCTACATTCTATTTACTCCATCTATTATTTGTTGCCTTTTTTCCTGCTTCTACCTTCTTTTGGATTAACTGAATTATTTTTATTATTCCATTTTATCTCCTTTTGTTGATTTATTAGTTGTAACTCTTTTTTTTTAAAGGTATATATTAGTTGATATATTAGTTGCTTTAGTGTTTATGATATACATTTTTAACTTATCATAGTCTACCTTTAAGAAATACATTTTATAGTATTTTTATGTGTTTCATTAGGGGTAGTTTCTATTGCTATGTCTTCAGGTTCATTAGTCTTTTCTTCTTCAATCTTTAATCTGATGTTTATCCCCCTCAGTACATTTTTCATCTCAAACATGTTTTTTTCATTTCTAGAAGTTTGACTTAGATCTTTTTAATATATTCTATGTCTCTACTTAACTTTTTAAACATATGATATGTAACTACAATAGTTGTTTTAATATCCTTGTCTGCTAAGTCTAATATCTACCTCAGTTCTGGCTTGATTTCAGTTGTTTTTTTTATTTTGTTTTGTTTTCTTTTCTTTTTTTCTCATTGTGGTTCCTGGAATTCTTGGTTTGGGGGGGGGCGTTTTTCTTTTTCTTTTTTTTTACTGAGTGCCAGACTTCGGGTGATTTTCCCTATTGGGTATTGGATTTTTTTTACTCCTATAAATACTTGTTTGCTTTGTTTTGTGATGCAGCTGAATTACTTGGAAACACTCTGATTCTTAAAGTTCATACCTTTAAGATTTGTTAGGCCAGAGCAGTGTTCAGTCTAGGACTAATTTTGCCCCATTTCTGAGGCAAGACCCTTCTGAGCACTCTACCCAATGATCCATGAATTATGAGATTTTCCAGTCTGGCTGGTGGGAATAGGCATTATGCCCAGCCATATGTGAGCATTTGATACTTTCTAATCCTCTAGGATGGTTCTTTCCTTGGTCTTGTGTTATTTCCTCATGAGGATGTGCTAATCAGTAGTCTGATGAATACTTGAGAGGAATGCTTTACAGATCTTAACACCATATCTTTGCATTCACTTGAAGGGAATATTTTAGATTAGCTGATTAAAAGCTTTCTTCCTGATTGGGATCTGGCAGTTCTGTTTCCTACCTTTGCTGTATATGGACCATCACTATCAACTTTCAGGATGGGGTAAGGATGGTTGTCAATTCCTGCAAAAAAACTTTAACTAATTTGAAAAGTCAATAGCCCTTTCTCCCTCAGAAATATCACTGTTTATGGTGGTGATTTTTCTCTTCTTATATTTGATTTGGTTATCTGTCTTTTCTAAATTTTCTAGAATACATTTATTTATTGGGAATATTTTTTAAATAATCAGAACAAAATTATACCTCCCTCATCATCATTTATATTACTTATTCCACATTTCTGGGTGTGTGCCTCTGGGTCACTCAAAGGCATGGCCAGAGGTGTAGTCAACAGGACTCACAAAGGCTTGTACTTTAGTGGGTGGTAAGGTCTTCCTTTCTTCACAGCATGATTAACTGCCTCTCTTCTTGAGCTATCACTGTACCATGTGTCTCCCTTCCTCTCTGGATGGATAGGAGGAGCCCAACCCCAGTCCTTTGGAACAAAGCGTACTGGTGTTCAGTCTTACTTCCTGTGCCTCAACTCATATGCAGATTTTCTTCTCAGAATCCTACAGACTTACCCCTTCTTTTTTTTTCCTTCTTGTTAATTGTACTGCCTGTTCCTATTTTATGCTGTACTTTACCATATTTGTGTCATTTTAATTAGTCCTGTAAGACTTCATTTGAACACCAACCCCCTTTCTTTACATTGATGGCTATGCTGGCTGCCTCCTCTACTTCTCTCAGGCTCTATTACTTTCCCCTCCAGCCTTTCTTTTGTGTCTGGAGTCTATTATTACTGAATGTGTTATTCCATTTTCTTTTTATTTTGCTTTTCCTTTTTCTTCTGTGGATGTCTTAAGATGCTTTCACTCCTTATTTTCCCTGCTTGCTGACATCAGGCAAAGCTAAAGAATCTGAGACAAGACAACTGGGCTTTGCTTTATCAAAGCAATCTGCTGCTGGCATCACTCCTTCATTTCCAACTGCTTTACTCTCTTTTTCTTTCACACTAAAATACAATCCATATTTTTCTGTCTTCATCTATATATTAGAACTGCTAGAACAGAGCCCGATGTATAGTACATATTCACTAAACATTTGTTGAATGAAAGAATAAATAAATGGATGGAAGAACATTGGTGATTCTTACTTTTATTTTATTCCTGGTAGCTGGTCTAGTTATTTCATCATTGTTTATCATGAATATTTTTACAGTTTGCCAGACCTCAAGCCCCATGCAAGCCACACATTTCTCATTCTCTCCATGAAGCACTGTTGCATCTTGGACTTTTGCATCTATAATGATTTTCCTTACCATGTGTGTTGATGTGTGTGTGTGTTTTTTCAATGTTTGGGAGGTGAGGGCTTTTGTACACAAAAAGGAATATATATTTGAGTAATGAAATAATATTTAATTAACTTAAGTTATAAATGTAAAACGGTGATTTTCTTAGGCCTTTACGTTCACTTTGCAATTCTAATTTTACTTGTAAACCCAGTAATTTTAATAAAATTTAAAACAATCCCTTCACTTATTTGATTAATGTAATTCTAGCAGATTAAAATCCTCTATACAATTAGTCATATTAATAAGTCATCAATTAAAAAAAAGTCATCAGGGGCGACTGGGTGGCTCAGCGGGTTAAAGCCTCTGCCTTCGGCTCCGGTCATGATCCTGGGATCCTCGGATCGAGTCCTGCATCGGGCTCTCTACTCGGTGGGGAGCCTGCTTCCCCCACTACCCCTCCTGCCTCTCTGCCTACTTGTGATCTCTGTTAAATAAATAAATAAAATCTTTTAAAAAAAAATCATCAGTTAAATTCTCCCAAACTTTTCAAACCATTTATACGTCAATAAAGCAATTTAGATGCCTGACAAGCCTGACTTAAACCTCAACAATCACCATCAAGTTACTTGCAAATCTAAAAATTCACCCTTAAAAACATAATGAATCAAAACATTCAAAGACTGTTTAAAAACAGTATCAGATTATTATAACTTTGCAAATTAAGATAATGAGAAGGTATCATGAAGGTAAATTTGTTACATTCTCTATACATCAGATATTCTTAAACATTACTAACACTTTAAACACACAAATTACAGGGATGCCTGGGTGGCTCAGTCGATGAAGCATCTATCTTTGGCTCAGGTCATGATTTCAGGGTCCTGGGATGGAGCCCCACTCCCTGTTCAGCGGGGTGCCTGCTTCTCCCTCTCCTCCTCCCCCTGCTCATGCTCTCTCTCTTTGTATCAAATAAATAAATAAACCTTCAAAAACACCCCACACAAATTATAACTTTTATTCCTAAACCTATTAATAAACAGTATTAATACTGTGGGTGTAACTTACTCCATGATCCTTATATTTAATTCTAATTTTAATTCTAATTCTAATTTTTAATTCTAATCCTTACATGTACAATCATATCCCTATAGAAGGGAGCTGTTTTGTCGTTCAGGGGCATTGAGTTTACTGGGTTGGAAGACCTCTACTGTGATACAGTTACTTATATATCAGATGTTCAAGACAAGAACACAAGTCACAGGGCCACAAACTTCTAGGATGATTCTACCCAAGCCACAAAGAGGCACGCTGAGGACTGTTCTGCCATGTCCTTGCGGGAGCCAAGCTCCTGTCCTTTTGTTGGAACAGATTTGGCAGACTATGTCCCTTGGCTATTTTAACACTAAATTACACATATACCCAAATCTTTTGTAATATCTTAACACATTTCTTATCTTTTTTGGATAGACTAGTACTCCTGTTTACATTGCCACAAATTGCCTTTATCAGTTAGATTCTTCATTTCTTTCAAACTTTTCTTAATTGACTCTTTTGGTTATAAACGGAAAAAATTCCAATTCAAACTGAAAGTGGCCTGTTGGATCACATAACTGAAAAGTGGCAAATTCAGGTTATGTATGAATCAAGGGACTCAAACAAATATGAGCAACAGGAATATCACTGTCACTGCCTCCTTCCCTCTCTTTTGATTCTTCTTGTCTAGATTTGGCCTTATTCTTCATTTTGTTTGCATGGTAATAACAAAGTTCGAGACAGTTCCCGGCTTATATTGGCACTGACAGACAGCAATCTCTTTGTCAGCATCCATATCATTTCTTTGGAAAACTTGGTTCATATGTCTTCCCCTAAACCAATCCCTGTAGCCCAGGCAATAGGGTATTTTGAGCAAACACTGGATCACAAGTTCATCCCTGTGGTGTGGGTCCTCGGATCTCTTGACAGACTCAAAAGAATCACATGGAATTGGAGAGGGGGAGTTTTCTGCTGTAAGAAATGCTAGACAAACAAAAAAGTGGCACATGCCCACTACAGTACAGAATATATTCAGATAATTTTGTGAGATTCATGTATATCGTCTTGGCTGTTCCTGCTGCTGCTATAAACTTTGTCCCAAATGTAAAAGCACTTGGCACAGCTGCTGAAGTCAATCCCTTTTTCCCTGGCACAGCACAATTTCATTTTTGTATTGCTCAGTTACAAATCTGTCTTCTGCTTTTCCTGGAACTGCTAATACATTACAGTCTTTATCCAAGCTATCCAAGGTCTCTTATATTTGTTTTTAATGTGGAAGCATTACCAAGTTTTTCCAGAATTCTATTCTCTGTCCTATAGATACATATTCTCCAGAATAAATCCTATTTCCCAGATGAACCAAATTCCTAGGGATCTGAATTACTGAAAAGGTGTCCCTTTATGCTTATCCCAATTCGAATAATAAATTGAATTCCAGCGCATAATCATATGCTAGCTGCTTCTAAAATGGATCGTTATGACAAGTTTTCTCTATAAGAGATCTTTCCTGCTTTTGTCTTCCCTGTTAGAAGATGCAGAGCGGCTTTGATTCTCCTGTCCTCTTGGAATGAGGATAATAATAATGGTAAAGTGACTAATATGCATTGAGTAAACTGGTGATGGTGCCATATTAGGTATTTATGTGCGTATCTCCTTTGATCCTGACAACACGCTATGGGGCAGATGTCAGGTCCCTGTTTTAGAGAGGAAAACAATCTCAGAGTGGTGACTTGCCCAAGATCATATAGTCAGTAAGTACAGTAGCTAAGATTTAAAACTATGTGAGTGCAATGCCCAAGGCTATCCTCTTTACCCTGTGGTTGGACACACAGGGCCATCACCTTTATTTCCCTTTTCTTATTCCTCATTCTCCACCTTACTTTCAGTTTGCTTTCCTTCTTCCTGCCTGCTTCAATTCTTCAATCTCTCCTCCCTCCTCTCTGACACAGGTTTCATTTGCTTTCCTGTTAGCAGGCACTTAGTAAACAGCTGTTGACTACACAGTTGGGTTATCAGCTCACTAAACAGTCTAAACTCATAATCTCATAGCGATGGCCATTTGATCCCATCAACATTCCCTGTAAGGAAAGACAAGTGTTATTTTTCTCATTTAAAGTATGAGGAAATTAAATATAGAAAATGAAAGAATAAGCAGAGATCTGGGGAGGGGGAGGAGGTCAACTCTGTGGGAAAGAAGTGGAAATGCTATGGAACAGATCACATTCAGACTTCTGAAAACCCAAAAAAGGAATTGGTTTGTTTCATTTAGCATAAATGCCCTTTTTCTTTTCATGGTTTAATCCTCTTTTTTCCTCTTCACACTCTGGTCCAGGCCCAGAGCCTCTGGCTGTTCCTCTAAGAGGCCCACATTATGCTAGGCCTTTGCCCTTTGCCCTGGTCTCTACCTGGAACTGTCTTTCTCCAGGAATCAATATTCACCTCCATCAGGTCTTTGCTCTAAGGTCTACTTATGAGTGAGGTCTCCTCTGGCTACATATTTAAAATTTTATTCTTCTTCCTCTTGGATTCCTTTTTCTCCTTTTTATTTTACTGTTCTCCAGAGAACTAACCACTTGTTAAATTAATATCGTAATTTTTAGTTTTCTGACTCCCTCCACTAGAATGTATGCTCCACGAAGGCAAGAATTTTGCCTGTTTGTTTATTGCTCACCCCACACCAGAACAGTGACTAATACACAGTAGGCATCATGGAATTGATGGACAAGTAAACAAAGGACTTCGTTCATTCATTTATTCAGATGACACTGACCACACAAAGGATAAGCCTCCCCACACCTCCCTTTGCACAAACACCTCCAGGAGGAGAGACAATAAAAGCCCAATGCCAAATATGAAAATATCACAGGCAAGCACAGAGTATGAAAGACTCATGTAAAACAGCTGCCATGATTGCTTCGCCATTGGAAAAGCCCAATGGAGAGACAAGGAAAGATCTTTGAGTCAAGTTCAGCCAGGGAAAGACAGGCAAGGAATTCCAGAGATAGAATCCTTCCCCTCTGCTCCACCCCCAAGATTCTGCCTCCTGTTATCTGAGGAATAAGAAGGCAGATGTGCCCATTATCCTGGGAGTCTGCAGGGCAGCCTACAGAATACTCAAGCACCAAACAATATATTACCTCTCGATTCATGTGCAATTTACTTGCATATTTGGGAGTAAATTCTGTTAATATGCAAGCACTAATTCTGGAATACAATCATTTATGTCTAAGGCTGTCAGCTCCATTTAGGAGGAAGGTTCGCTGGCAAAGAGAATAGCACTGCTCTCCCCTGACGCTCCGCAATGTGCCAAATGGCACAGGAGGTTTTCAATTCATTTGCTTGAAATTTAAATAAAATCTTTATTGGGAAGTGTCTGTCAAAATCTCAGGAAAAGCCTCAATTAAAGGAAAGGACCATCACCATGGACATAAACTGGAAAGTAAGAAATGCCATGAAAAAATCATACTGAGCTTTCTACAAGGTTTATGCTTTGTCTTAATAAAAGCATAGGCAGTCTAACGCACAGTGCTACCATGATTTTTTTTTATTAACGTGTAATGTATTATTTGTTTCAGGGGTACAGGTCTGTGAATCATCAGTCTTACACAATTCACAGCACTCACGATAGCACATACCCTCCCCAGAGTCCATCACCCACACCCCATTCCTCCCACCCACTTCATTCCAGCAACCCTCAATTTGCTTCCTGAGATTAGGAGTCTCTTATGGTTTGTCTCCCTCTCTGGTTTCATCTTGTTTCATTTTTCCTCCCTTCCCCTATGATCTTCTGCCTTGTTTCTCAAATTCCTCACATCAGTGAGATCATATGATAATTACCTTTCTCTGATTGATTTATTTCGCTTAGTGCTACCAAGATTAAAGAAGGAGCTAAACCCAGAAACAGGTGACACTGACTGTGTGCTAGCATTCCTCAAAGGGAAATTCGGGAGATGGGCAAGGGTGAAGGCTGAAGGTCAGTGGTGCTCAAGGCATAGTTAGGTATTGTTTATTCAATGTATGAGCATTTTAAGAAAATTCTGTCCAACTGATAACTGATTTTCTATCAATGTTATTGGTATGTAGGAAAATAACTGATGTGTCCTTCAACACACTTGAAAAATTCCTATTCTTAAAATTATTCTCATGAGAAAATTCATTTTAATTTTAACTTAAACCTTCCCCATCTTCTCACACACACACACACACACACACACACACAACTTTTCAGGTAACTTGTCAAACAGATGTTTAAATCTTACTGTCTAGGATCAGCCTTTGAATGGTAGTTGCAAACATACCCATCATCTCAATCAGGGCTCAAGAGACTATAATAGCTCATGTCACAAACCTCACTGCCTCTGTTTTTGCAAATGATGTTTTGTTAAAACACAACCACATCTGTTCGTTTATATACTGCCTGTTACCTGTGGCGGCTTTCCCTAGAATGGCCGAGTTGAGTAGTCAAGATAGAGACAACACAGCTTGCAAACTGAAGATATTTACTATCAGGCCCTTCACACACACACACACACACAAAGGGTTTGGGACTCCTAATCTAGTGAACGCAAATTTCTGATATAAAGTCTATAGTTAACTTTACTTTTAAGCTAGCCCATTCTTCTAGGATAGCTTACATACTAGGATGTAATAAATTGTTATTCAAAAATAAGCAATGTGATTTTATGACTGTATATTGATTGTTACCATTTCCCTGATTACATTAACATCTATTACATGAACCTATTATTCTGTAAAATAGAATTACGGAACAGTTTAGACAGCAGGTGTGAGAGCCAATGGCAAGACACTGCCCACGGTGGAGCCCACACTGCCCAGTAAAAGTGAGGAGGCTAATAAATAGCGGAAGGGGTTGTAACCGCCTGAATCTCCTCGAGTACATGTATTTCGCAGCTGTGCTGCCAAGGGACAGACTGCTTGGAATGCCATGAGTGAAGCCAAACAAAAAGGAGAGCTTGAGGAAATTTTTCTAGTGAAAAAGAATTCTTCCTTATAAATTTGAAAATAGTTTCTCCTTTGTGTTATATTCATTTTTCCCTCTTTGAAATAACATGGTTTCATCTTCCGCTGAATGTTTTCCCCCTTTTGATTTCTGCATCAAATGAAAATTAATTCCTTCACCTGGTTCACACAGACAGTTCCACAGGCTTAAAGTACATGATAAAAGAAGCTGAAATGGATTAATCTTTTCAGTAGGTGAAAATGGTTAAAAAAAAAAAAAGCCAAGTTGAAATTAAAAAAAATTTTTTTTTTTTTTTTTTTTTTTTGTATTTTTCATGGAATTGAAGGTAGCAGCACTGAAAAACCAAGCAATTTGAAGGCAACAGCACGTATCTCTGTTCACGGGCCATATTAGGTTTCCTCTCTCTATCCTGGGACATGAGATCCACTCTTGGCCATTTAGTAGTTCTGAGACCAGGGACAAGCCACTTCTACTTTTGGAGGGGGCTCAGTCACCATGACAGTCAACAAAGAGCTGTTGACAGGGCTCCCAGAGGACCTAAGGGGACTGAACCGAGAGGTTCTGTGCTGTTTGCCTTTGTCAGCAAAACCTCACGAGAACCTCCACCCATAGCTGGTGATGGGGAAGGAAGGAAGTGAAAGTAAAATCAAGCATTCTGTTGCTATTTAAAAGTCACCCTAGGAACAAGGCTTGCAGGGTAAAAAGTTGAAACTAAATGAGGCTTTCAGTTTTCAGTGGATTTCAGTGATTGACATTAGCCTGAGGGCTCCCCTTTTGTCTCTCCCCACATAGCAGTGGTTCCCCCCCCCCCCCCCCCCCCCCCCCCCCCCCCCGGGGTTGGCAGGAGATAAAATGCTGCTGCGCACATAGAACAGGCTTGTGTGCTAGCCAGGGTTGCTCCGAAGTTAAAGTGCCTGAGCCATTTCCATTTTTTCTTTTTTAATACTCCTGGTATGTTCAAAAGTGAAATGCCAAAACATAATTACAAACATTGTGCTGCATTTTTTTCCCACACAGACATTTATGTTTAAAAGAACATTAGTAATTTTACCACATACATTTAAGTAAATGCCACATAATTATCTTATTTTTCAAAAGACTATAGCATTCATAAGCAATGTTTTTGTAGGATATGCTATAGAGAATGAGACCCAAACTTAAGAAGAGTGGGATGAATGACTCCTTCCGGTCACGGGAGTGAATGTTACTGCGTGGATAGCCTCTCTCATTTGGGAATGATGTCATCTTTGAGACCCTCTCAAATCTGAAAGTCTGGGTTAAAAGGCTCCCTTGCCTTCTTTCCCACCCCACCCCCTACCCTCCCACTCAGCCTCCAGCCCCACCACTGAGACCAGACTATTCATATGTAATTATGACTGGGAAGCCAGGAGGAGGAAAATGAGGGATTAGGGAGAGGTCCATGAAGGACTTCTTCCACAGATATTTTTAAAGTGCCTCCTATGTTCACAGCGTCATGATTGAGCTCATACTCGGGATTTGAATCAGGCACTTTTATTCTGTACTTGTGTTACCAAACCTTACTAGACCTCAGTGGCCTCATGTGCTACGTCATTTGTGAGGTACGTCATTGGTGGTTGTGAGGATTCAACGACTTACACATGTAAAGGTATCAGAACAGTGCCTGGCACGGTGAATGAACAATACAAAATTCCTTGCCCTCAGGAAGCTTAATTCCAGTTCCTTAGTGCATTTTGCTCTCCATTCTCCCCTCTGCAAGCCTGTCTACCTGAAACAACTGCCTTGCAATATATAAAGATATGTGGTAAAAACGAAATGTCCCTCCACTGATGCAGGTGGGAGAGAAAAGCATCGCTTAAAGAATCTCTCTTAAAGCATCTTAAAGAATCTCTCTTAAAAATTCATTAATCAGGGCGCCTGGGTGGCTCAGTGGATTAAGCCACTGCCTTTGGCTGGGGTCATAATCTCAGGGTCCTGGGATCAAGCCCTGCATTGGGCTCTCTGCTTGTGGGGAGCCTGCTTCCCCCTCTCTCTCTGCCTAGTTGTGATCTCTCTGTCAAATAAATAAATAAAATTAAAAAAAAATTCATTAATCAGCCACACAACAAGCAATGTGTGAGGCACTGTGTAGGGGCTGCTGTTATTGCAGTGATCAAACCAGGTATGGTCCTGTGCTCATTGGTGAGAGAGATATTAAATACATAAATCATTTTGTATAGTGTCAACTTTTTGTTAAAGTATAAAGTGCATACAGAAATTGAAGGAATAATAAGCATACAGCTCACAAAATGAACACACACACACAAACGCACACACAATTCATAACCAGATTAAGAATTAGAATCTTACCAGCCTCCCGGATATCTCCCTCTGGCCCCCTCCATTCACAGCACGCACAAACACACACACACCCAGGTAAATATTATTCTCCCTTCTAAAACCACAGATTACTTTAGCCTATTTTTAAACTTTATAAAAAAGCTCTCACACCATGTACTTTTTTGTGACTGGCTTTTTTTAAACTCAATGTTATGTTTTTGATATTCACTCTTTTTGCATGTAAGTTGTAGTTCATTCTCATTCTTGCATATTATTGTACTGTATGAATGAATATACCCTTATTTGTGTATCCACTCTCCTGTTGGGTATTTGGGCTGTTTCCAGTTTGGGAATATTATAAATAATACTGCAGTTGACATTCTTGTGCGCCATTTGGTGAATATATGCATGCATGTCTGTTACGTATATACTTAGGAGTGAAATTGCTGAGTATAAGGTCTGGGTGTGATCAGTTTTAGTACACACTCTCAAAGAGCTTTCCAAAGTAGTAACAATTTGCACTCTGGTCCACAGAGTATGAGAGGTCTGATTGCTCTATATTGTATATCTCCTTCACTTCTGGAGGATATGTTGAAGCATCTGCTTTTTGAGGTTAATCTGTGTTTCCCTGGTGATGAATGCAGTCCAATGCCTTTTCATATGTTTATTTTCTGTTTGGATATCTTCTCTTGTGAAATATCTATTTTGACATTTGCCCATTTTTGTTGAGTTTGCTTCCTTTTTCTTAGTGATTTGAAGGAGTGCTTTACAGATTCCAGATGGTAAGAGATCTTTTACAGATAGATGTATTGAAACTCTCTTCTCCCGGTATATGGCTTATCTTTTTACTCTCAGTAGTACTGAAGAACTGAAGTTCTTAATTTTAATGTAATCCAATTGATCAATACTTTTTCCCTTTATGGTTATTGCTTTTTTTGTGTCTTAAGAAATCTTTGCCTGAGGCAGTTCTTGTGAAGGCAGCTAGGGCAAGACTGGAAATCGTTATGCACTCTATTGCCTGGACTAGAAAATAGTACAGTCAGGACAGCTAATGGTGTCCCCAAGAAACCAAAGGGCAAGATGCCTATTCATGCCTCCTTTGTGAAGACAAGCTGGGAGGGACATTCACAGGAAAATAGAGAGACCCCTGTGAACTCTGCTTCTTCCAAGTGCTCTGGGAGGTGGACTACAGTGTATGGGAAAGAGAAATGTGAATCTGATGAAATGGTAAAGGAAATTAAGGCTAGTGACCAGCTAAGGGAGGCGAGAAGAAAGATCACAATACCCCAAATGTTTTCATACCTCATCTGGCTTCTTCCTCTTCTACTTAGACTTCTGTCCAAGATCAAATTCATATACCTACTACACATTTTCCCTGAGGACGTGACCAAAAAACCTGGTAATACATTATGGTATGCAGAGATCCTAAAATGCCTCCATAAAGATATTCCATCTTAATCCCTAAAACCTACAGATGTGATGAGACATCACTCAGTCCTATGATTATGTTCTATGGCAGAGCTGGCCTTAAAACAGGAGATTCTCTGGATGGACATGATTTAACCAATAAAACCTTTCTAAGCAGAGAGCTTTCTCCAACTGGTAGAAGAGGAAGTCAGAAAGATTTGAGGAATAAAGAGGATTTAACTTGAAGATGCAGGAGGCCACATGAAAGGGACTCCAGAAATGTCAGAGGTGAGAGAGAGCCCTGGCCAGTTGCTGTGAAGAAAACAGGGTCGTTAGTCCTATAACCACAAGGAACTGAATTGTGCCAACCACTTGAATGAGCCTGGAAGTGATGCCTACTCAGAGCTTGGAGATGAAGATCCAGCTTGGCTGAGAACTTGATTTCAGCCTTGTGATTCCCTTAGCAGAGAACTCAGTCATAACATACAGACTGCTGACTTTCACGAATGTGAGCCCTTAAATGCGTGCTGGCTTAAGCTGCAGAGTTTGTACTAATTTGTGACCCAGTGACAGAAAAATAAAGCACATGGAATCATTTGAGTGATAGTGAGAAGTCACCTTTAATGAGGCAACAAAGTTAAAGATGAATGGGAACAATGTTGCCAATTCTAATCTAAAGGAAAATGGGATAAAGGGGCCATCTAACATTTCCAGCAAAAAGTGTGGAGGAGGAAGATGAAGAGTATGAGAAAGGGATAAAGAGGATGAGGAGGAAAAAATTAATAAAATCATGTATCTGCCTCCATGTGAATACAGGTGGGACACATGCAGCAACTGACTCACTTTTTATTTGAGAAGGTGTCTGTTTCTCTCATTGAGTTTGATTCTGTAACTGGAAATGGTCACATTAGAGTTTTTGACATGCTCTAGAAATTGTAAGTAGTTTCCATGAAGGGTTTATGGGTGCCACAAGCACCCAGAAAAATCTATAAAAGTCGCTTGTATTTCTAAATATATTTGGGGTGCCTGGGTGGCTCAGTCTGTTAAGTATCTAGCTCTTGATTTCTCAGGTCATGATCTCAGGGTCATGAGATCGAACCCAGATTAGGGCTCTGCACTGAGTGTGGAGCCTGCTTTATATTCTCTCTCCTCTCCCTCTGCTCCTCCCCTGCCTTGCTTGCAGATGCTCTCCCTTGCTCTCTCCAAAAATAAATAAATAGGGGTGCCTGGGGGGTTCTGTTGGTTAAACGTCTGTCTCTTGATTTCGGCTGAGGTCATGATCTCAGGGTCTCGGGATTGAGCCCCATGTGGGGTTCCCAGCTTAGTGGCAAGTCTGTTTCTCCCTCTGCCCCTCCCCTACTCATGTTTTCTGTCTCTCAAGTAAATAAAATCTTAAAAAAAAAAACTAATTAAATAAATGTTTTTAAAGTAAAAAGACTCTCTTTTGTTGTCCATCCATGACCTTGAGGTTTGTGTGAGTGAGCAGTTAATATGTTCCTGGAATTTTTAAAAAAATTGTCATTTATTTGTAAGTTAGTGTTATCCATTAGAAATCCTGTTATCAACAGTATATATATCTACAGTTTGCAAAAAAGACAACAACAAACTAGCCAACCTCTTGTGGTCCCTGCTGGGTACTATAATATTGTGGGAGGTTGCTCCATCTGTAGGGGGTTCAGGGACCAGGCCAAACCCATCTATGCTGCTTCAGGTGGTCTTGTTTTTCTATATAGTGACAGAACATTCTGCCGACATTCTTAGCCATGGAAAAGGGCTATCAGCTGGCATGGATGTGTTCTGGTTCTTTTTGGTTAAATCTGGTAGTTTGAAAATAAACGGTAAAACTCTTCATTGTCAGAAAAGCGAGCAGCCGTCGCTTCAATCAAAGTGCAGAAGGCTTCTGACCTTTTTGTTTTGTTTTGTTTTTTTACATTTAGAATGCCAAGACTTTTTCACATAAATGCTTTCTTTGAAGCATAACCTAAAGGGAAGAGTGTGGCTGAGAACCAGCATGGAGCTCTACAAGTTTTCATAAACTGAGCACACCTGGGGGACGACCAGCCAGGAAAAGCCCCCCTCTGTCCATTCCTGCCCCCTCCCAAGTTAAAGCTGCCCCTTCTCCCCCAAGATAACCCCAGTCCTCACTCTTAATATAAAAGGTTTTGATTTCTTTCAGAGTGCTGAGATGTTTTTGAAGCAAAATGGGAGTATTATATTTTTTTTTTTGAGTGGGGGAAAATTTTTGTTTTTTACCTCAAGGTCATGAAGATCTTTTCCTGTTTCCTTGGAGAAGTTTCTTTGTCTTCGGTTTTGCATGTTGGTCTCGATCCATCCCAGTTTATTTTCTGGTACGGTGTGAGGGGAGAGAACAGCCCCACCTCGCCCCCACAGAGCGCCCATCATCCCCACGTGGCTCCGCCCCTCGACAGCTCCCATACGCTCAGTCTCCTCTCGCGAGACTGTGGAAGCCTACAAGACGCATTTAAGAGGTTTGCTGCCTCTGTTCTCTAACCTCTCTCTGCTCCTCGTGTGCTGCTATTTGAGGAAACGTCTTGAAGGGAAATCCAGCTTCGGGTTGGCCAACCCCCTCCTTCGTGTATCTTTTAGAAATTCCAGGTTTCTGTGTCCCCGGATTCTCTGCTTCTGCCAGGACCCAGAATGGAGGCATGTCCTCTGGGTGGGAGCTGCAGGAGTCTGCCCTCCCCTTGGGGGGGCCCTCACGCTCCAGTCTCGCATCTCCAGCAGCTCCCCGTGTCCTTGCAACAGATGAGCTCCACAGTTGCGTTCACCTTTCTGGTGTTGCTGGACGAAGTCCTGGTCACCTGCGAGTTATTTCGTATCGCTTGCAATAAGAGATACACTTTTCATTGTAATTGTGTTAAAGTTATGAAGGAAAACAAGCCCACACGGGTTACCTGTATTAAGAGGCAATATTGGGAGTCTCTGGTTTAAAAAATTCAGCCTTTAAAAACAAATGAGATATAATTGACATATTAATATGGTGTAAGTTTAAGGTATACCATGTGTTGATTTATATATTACAATATGATTACCATGGTAGCATTAGCTAACACCTCTATCACATCACATAATTATCATTTCTTTTTTGTGGTGAGAACATTTAAGATCTGTTCTCTTAGCAACTTTGAAGTAGTCTAGTATTGTTGTACTATAATCACCATACCACTTAACATCTCAGTCCCCCCACAACTTGGCCCCTGGTAGCCACCATTCTACTCTCTGTTTCTAGGGGTCTGTTCTTCCTTTAGAGTCTACATTTAAATCATAGTATACAGTATTTGTCTTTCTCTGACTTCTCTCAACGTAATGCCCTCAAGGTCCATCCAATTGTCACAAATGGCAGGAGATATATCTGTATCTACTAGATAGATACAGATACTCCCACATCGTCTTTATCCATTTACCCATCAATGGACACTGTTGTTTTTCCAGTTTGTTGTTGTATCTTCCAAACAACTTTTCTATGTTCTGTCCAGGTCGCTTCCATATCTTCCAGATAATTCTTTTATGTCCTGTTTTCTTCTCCTTTGGCTATATACCCAGGTGTAGAATTGTTAGGTCATATTTTTAAGTTTCGATTTTTAAAGTTTTGAGGACCCTCCTTGCTGTTTTCCATGGTGGCTGAATGAATTTACGTTCCCAACAATAGTGCATCAGGGTTCCCCTTTCTCCACATCCTCACCAACACTTATTTTTTTCTTGTCTTCTTCATGATAGTCATTCTAACAGGCATGAGGTGACATCCCACTGTGATTTTGGTTTACATTTCCCTGATTATTAGTAATGTTCAGCATCTTTTCATGTACCTATTGGCCATTTAGATGTCTTTTTTGGGAAAACGTCCATTCACTTTCTCTGCCCATTTTTTAAATTTAAATTTAATTAATGCGTTTCAGAGGTAGAGATCATTGATTCATCAGTCTTACATAATACTGACTGCTCATTAAATCATGTGCCCTCCTTAATGCCTATCACTCAGTTACCCCATCCCCCAACCCCTTCCCCTACAGTAACTCCCAGTTTGTTTCCTATGATTAAGAGCTCTTATGGGGGCGCCTGGGTGGCTCAGTGGGTTAAAGCCTCTGCCTTCGGCTCGGGTCGTGATCCCAGAGTCCTGGGATCGAGCCCCGAGTCGGGCTCTCTGCTCTGCGGGGAGCCTGCTTCCTCCTCTCTCTCTCTGCCTACTTGTGATCTCTGTCTGTCAAGTAAATAAATAAAATCTTAAAAAAAAAAAAAAGAGCTCTTATGCTTTGTCTCCCTCTCTAATTTCATCATTTCATTTTTCCTTCTTTCCCCAATAATCCTGTTTTGTTATTAAATTCCACATATGAGTGAGATCAAATGACAATTGTCTTTCTCTGATTGAGTTACTTCACTCAGTATAACATCCTCTAATTCCATCCACATTGTTGCAAATGGTAAGATTTCATTTTTTTGATGACTGAGTAGTATTCCAGTGTGTGTGTGTGTGTGTGTGTGTGTGTGTGTGTGTGTGTGTGTGTCTGTCTCTGCTCATTTTTAAATTGGATAGTTTCGGTTTTGGTTATTGAGTTGTAGGAGTTCCTTATAGATTTTGGATATTAAACTCTTATCAGATATACAGTTTGCAATTTTTTTCTTCTATTCCATAGGTTGCCTTTTAATTTCGTTGATGGTTTCCCATCCTGTGTAGAGCTTTTTAGTTTGATCACAGTCTTCTGTAGAACCTACTATAATTTTTCATAAGCACACCTGAGCCTTGAGCACATCAACAGTGCATTAGTGGAAGAAGTCAGCACTTCTAATCCCCTTCCCCCCCTCAGTCCTTCATTTGGAACAAGTAAGTTTGCCTCTCAAGTTCCCAATTACCCTGATCTAGCATTTCTTCTTTACCTTAAGAGCTGGATCCTATCTTTAAAGTGCTTTAAAACCTTGGAACAAAAGGCAGTCTCTCACTGACTTGGGCCATTTGAAAAGAGGTGCCAGAGAAATTCTTTTCACTTATTTTAAATGGTGTGTGTATGCCTGAAAATCAAGATAGTAGTTTTTTTGTTTTTTTTTGTTTGTTTGTTTGGTTGGTTGGTTGGTTGGGTTTTTTGTTTGTTTGTTTTTAAGGTGGGAGGAACCAAAAGAAATTCCCATAAGGCTACATGCCACCCAAAAGCTACTGAGACACAATCCCTAAAGAAGGGATATCTAAGGCAAATGTCACTTTGTCTTCACACAATTTCTTCTGAGTTGCTTCTGAATCCACTCCAGTTGCTGAAATATGAACACAGTTTTATAGAAGAACTCAGTTGTAGGAATTGCAACGAAAAGTCATCAGTTAATATTACCATATGATGAAGGCTGATCTTATCTTGATAATGTCCTGGGATGGAATGGACTTCAGGGTACTTTTTTTCTGTTTCATGCTTAAATTTGCAACTGGCATTGGTTATCAAGAAAGAAGTTTTCAAAAACAAAGCTGAGGAACGGGTGAGGACCAAGGCAGACTGGAGAGTCTCCTCGAGGAATGGGATGATCCTTAGGGAAAGAGAAGGGTGTGCTTGCTTCCTGGTAGGGGCCTCCAGCTGATGAAACTCTGTAATAGTGTAGGACAGGCAGAGACCTCAGCAAATCTGAGTGATCACCCCCTTGGGAAAAAATACATACATAATTAATTGAAATTCCCTTCTAAATAGGGTCAGAAGAAAATGAATGTTGTTCAGACGGGAGCCAACACCCAGAGATAACCTCAGCTAATAGAGGATGTGATGGCTCAGAAGATAAACAAAATAAAGTGTAGGAGAACTGCAAGAAAAACAAATGAAGGGAAATAGGGAGGGACTAAAACACAGGATGAATTGGAAGGAAGTGACAACTTGGGGACAAGCCAGGGAAAAATATGAACAACAACAAAAAAGAAAAGAGTTTACTACTCTGGTGAGGGATGAAGACACAGGGGCGGGGAGCGGTTGCTGCTCTGCATGTGTGGGTGCAGGGGAAATATGGGAACTCTCCATACCTTATGCTCAATTTTGCTGTGGATCAAAACTGCTCTGAAAAAAAAATTAAGTCTTAAAAAAAAAAAAAGGAACTTAGATAAAACCAAGCAAACACACAACACCATGATTGCTGGGTTGGGGGTGGGGTGGGGTGGGAAGGTGGGAAGGAGGGTTAGCATTCATTAGAAAAGCATCCAAGGCTTGGAACTTGACCTCTTCTTCATTTAACATTAGGGAATATCTCTCTTGGGACTTGGGCTCAGGGAAAAAATAGAACAGAACAAACACAGCCATGCAGAAGAGAAAGGCTATAAAGAGGAGTAGACCAGCTACCATGAGAAGTCTCTCAAGAAGGTTCCTCTGCTTCTCTTTCCAACCCTTTTTTTCTATCCCCATTCCTTCACATCCTCCCCTTCATTTTTTTGCCATGTTTCTTCATTCTTTCATGAAACCTTCCCACTAGTCACTTCTGGTATTTTATCCTCCTCATCTAATTGCTATAGGAATAAATATAGAAAATAGGATAATAATAATAAAAACATAGGTGGATTAAAATATATATGATTATGTATTACATGCATTATTATATATGATTTATTGTATAATAGGTACCATTATATATTATATATGTTAATACATCTTAATATTGAGAATAAACATATGCCATTCTCAATGTTTTCTCTCTCTTACCGTAAGACATGAAGGCACTCTGGATTTGAGTTTTATCTTGGCACTTGAAGGGTCATAGTATTTTTAAAGACATTCTAACTCTTGGTGGATCTCATAATACCCATTCCTGAACCTGCACAATTTCTGTGTTCTCATTATTTTCAAATACATATTTCCTATATTATAGTAAAATGAAACTGTCAAGCAAGTTATTCTCATAAATTTAATGATACTTTGTACTTTTAAAGTATCTTATTCCTAGAGCCAGAATTTCCCAAGCTTCCCTGCAAGATAGACAAGTACTATGTACTTGCAATTTTATAGCAGGGAAAACTAAAATGTAGAGAAGTTAAAAGCTTGAGCCAGTGGCTTACAGCAAGTCAGAAATAAAACTGGAATTTAAGGGAAGTAAGTCACACTCAACATTGGCTTTCCTGTATAGAGAAACATGAAATAAGAAGAAAAAATTATAAATCAGGCTTGTGAAAGCATTTTAATCAAGATTCTATATATTTACCAATTGAAAGTTAATATTTCAGAAGAAATTCATTTAAGAATAGTACTAATAAAGAATAATGTGATTTTGTTTTAATAATTTGTTTCTTGATCGTTAATTAAATTTGTCATAAAAACAAATTTTCATGCTTTTTGTGCAAGAGCAGAGAAAATGAAGCTTAAAAACAATTACTAAATTTATTTCATTCAGGCGTGGATTTATGCTGGCAAATTCCATACTAGTTATCATTTACCTTTTGGGGAAATGAGAGATCAATCGAGAGGATGTCTGTAATTTTCAAGAGTTCTTTAAGCTGGTATTAAAGGTAAAGCTGCATATGCTGTAGACTTAAAAAGCCTTTGTTTAGCAGTCAAACATACAGCATTTGCTTTAAATTCCTAGATCGTACAGTAAGGCTAACCGAAGCATGAGATTGCTAGGCTGACTAGCATTCCAATCCAGAAGCTGATGGGAGAACTAAAGTCTGAAGTTATTATGGGCGGGCGGGCAGGGCGAGCCGGGGTGGTGACTAGGGATTTGGGATATGGAATCTGGTCTGGTTGTGTCAGACCCACAGATGTGAAAACAACAGGTGGGGGGGACAGTGTGCCAGTGCCCCGCCTGTCACCTTGCAGCTTTCATTAGAGAATTGCTGGACTGCACCCACGAAATTCTGCACCTCTTTGTGATGCACGACTCCTGGCACTAGGCTGTGTTGATTTTGTGGAAAGAAAATCAGATTTGAGGTCAGATGACCCACATCTAGGTCCTGTATGGGCGGAGTGGCTTTGAAGTAGTCACTTGACCTTTTGGGACCCCAGGCTCTCTTGTACACAAGAGGGAAAACAATATCTCACAGAATGGCTGCTCTGTGTCACACTGTCGCCTTCTGGTTCTACCTCCCTTTTGTCTCTTGCACTTAACTCCTGGGAAATCTTTTTAACAAGCTGTAAAATATACACTGTCATTGGGGCTAGTTCATGCCATAGGCCCCTTGCTCAGAAAGGTCCTACGCTAAGTTTAATGCTCTGTTGGTGTCCTCAAATTCGTAATTTGAGGCTTGCATTGTCCTTTTGCACTAAGCACTACAAATGATAGTCCGGGCTGCCTGTTATGTTTTACTAACTTATTTAAAAAAAAGTCTGATTTTTAAATTTCTTGGAATTTGCTTCATTCCTAATCGTGTGCTTTAAGAATCCCTGTCTAGCACATACTTATAAATTACTATTTTGATTAAAGTAGTTTGTATCCAATATATGGTGTGTGTGTGTGGGTGCGCATGTGTGTGTTTTCCAGATCAAGCAAAATGCAAAATTCTGACCCAATGATTAATTCTCTCTAGACTATCTAGATTCTGAATTTCTGGAGAGAATGTTTTATATTTTTGCCCTAGTGCCTGGCACTTTGAGAATACTCAATAGAAGGTAGTGAAATGTATGAATATCATGTATACTGTATCAGTCTATTGTGAGGGATATTCTCTTTGGGTGACAAAAGCATCCTCAGAGGGTAATTTATGGTTTTATTTTCTTTATTGTGACTTCTAGTGGCTAAGAGTATTTGACTTTCAAAATACCAGTTGCTATAGCTTTCTTCAAGTACTTTTCATGTATCCCATTAAATCCTTTGACTATCTAGAAAAAAAATGCAAATATACTTAATGTTTTATTCCCAATTATAATATACTCAAACCTGATATTTTTTGTTAAGGAAAGTCAGGTTGTTTGTTGAGTATGCCATATGGTAATGAAAATCAGTCAAATAATTTTAACAAGTAACAAGGTTGTTTTACCTCATGGGTTTCAGGTATACATTTGGAAGAGGTGGGTACTTCTGCAGGAGGAGAGAGGTAGTAGAAAATAAGAGTGCAGAGTTTGTATTATTTTCTATCGCTACATAAAAATTTGGTCTGAAATCACATCAGCCTAAGACAACATTTATTTTTTACACAGTTTCTGAGAGTCAGGAATCTAAGAGCAATTTAACCATGTTGTTCTGGCCCAGGGTCTCCCATGAAGCTGCAGTCATCTGAAGGCTTGACTGGGGCTGGAGGATCTACTTCTAAGCAGGCTCACTCAAGGCTCTTGACTGACCTCTCCGCTGGGCTGCTTGGGTGTACTTAAGACATGGCCACTGATTTCCACCACAGCAAGTGACTCAAGAAAGAGCAGGACAGAGACCACAATGACTTTTATAATCTAGCTCTAGAGGGATACAGTATCACTCCTCCTGTGTTCTATTGCTTGTACAAACTGTCTTGTAGCAGTCTGTTTGGATGGCTATAACAAACTACCACAGACTGGGTGATTTATATATGACAGAAGTTTACTTCTCAGAGTTCTGGAGGTTGGGAAGTCCAAGACCAAGGTGTCAGTATGGTCTCTCTCTCTTTCTTTTTCTTTCTTTTCTTTTCTTTCTTTCTTTCTTTCTTTCTTTCTTTCTTTCTTTCTTTCTTTTTTATTTCTTTTCAGCATAACAGTATTCATTGTTTTTGCACCACACCCAGAGAGCATGGTCTCATTCTGGTGGAGGCGCTCTTTGGGCTTCACAGCCATCACCTACTGGCTGTGTTCTTACATGGTAGAAGTGGTGAGAAATCTCTGTGGGATCTTTTTTTATACGAATACTGATACCATTCATGAGGGTTCCATCCTTCTAACCTAAGCACCTCCCAAAGGCCCTACTTCCTAATACCCACACATTGGCATTAGGATTTCAACATATGAATTTGGGGTGGGAGGGGCAAAAGCATTCAAATCATAGTACAGACCAACCTGAATATAATGTGGGATGGGACAATGAGAGGGTGTGAATATCAGAGGTGGGAATCACTGGGGGCTCTCTTGGAGGCTGGCTACCATGGAGTTAGGGGGTAAGCATTAGCCTGTCCCCTGAGTTCCACCTGAGTTCAGTGGCAAAGGAGGAACAATTCACAAAGTTTGGCTTCTTAGAAGTCTGGAAAATCAGACTCAGGTTTGTTTACAAGTCCAATCAATACATTTTTATTAGATCCTGAATCAGGGCCTGCATCGTACAACTCTGGAAGAACAAGCATCCATGAAACAAAGCCATGCAAAGTGACCCCACTTACCACATTCTCTGTGTGGTGTTAAGTGCCACCAAGTTGGGGGCACAGGTTGCCTAAGAGTAAGATAAGCAGAAAACAATATAGTGTGATGTAAAATCAAGCAATGGAAAATGCAACTCAGACTCAATACAATCAGAATTTAGGGCTTCCTGCTGGTTTGCAAGAATGTAGTGCTACTTGAAGGTACAGGTTTGTTGAGAACTGAATAAAGAGATGACATGGAGAGGTCAAGAGGCCATCAGATAGGAGGGCTACCCTGAGCAGTGCCATGAAGGGACAAAAGGTTCATTCAGAAGCAGCAGAGGCTTAAGTAAGGCTGGCTTATACCTGCAGGGGAATGCCAGAGGGTCCTACTCTCTCTTTACATCAGAAGATGGAAGAAAGCAGAAGTATTAGTAGAGGGGAGACCAAACCCACGGACACCTATAAGATAGCTACCATATGCAATGCACTTTCCACGTGATTTTATTTAACTTCCAAATGACTGGGAGAAGTGACTTCTTTACATAAATGGATTTTGAACCCTGGGTTTTCTGCATGCAAAGCACACAATATTTTCACAGGCCACTAGCCATCTCTGTAAGGATGGATCAGGTAGGACCTAGAAAAACAGACTGGACTCTTGGGTGACTCCAAGTCAGAAGAGGGAAAGAGGACACTTTGTAATGGGCATTTAGCCATGTGGTAAACTTCCTTCTTTTTGCCCACAATCCTAGAAGGCAGAACTTGACCTTCATAGAGATTTCATTAAGGCACAGCTATCCACAATCCCCACCCTGCCTCCCACTGTTGAGACACACCCAGTCTGGACTATGTCCAAAGTGTGCCCCATGGACAAAGAAGGAAGAAGGATTTCCTTCACAGCCATTTCAAAATGGAGGCATTTGCTTTAAACCCATTAAATTTAAAAAGCACTTTCTCATATGGAGATGAGAATGACCTATTTCTCACTTGGAGATATTTGTGACTCAGGGTAATGTATGTAAGCTTACAGTCTCACCCATAAATGTAGATAATGATGCCTACCTCATTAGAACATTGTTTTAAAAGAGGTAACATTAAATAATACTGTGGTTAGCACATAGTAAATGCCATATAAATTATAGTTATTTTCTTTGAAGTAAATTATTTTTTCCAATAAATGATTTTTCACTCCAAGTACAGTCAGCTTTGGCTAAAAATGTCACCTATCTGCTCCCTTAGGTAAACATCTGCTAGTGGGGGGAGGGTGCTTACCTAAGAATGAACACTGTGCATTCTTAGTTACACAGGACATGGTGGGCAGGGGCAGCTTTAGAGTAGTCAGGCGCCATGAATATTCCCTGGAGGTAGAAAAACACACAGAGAAAACCGGGAGTGGTTGAAAAATACTATCATCTTCTGCTTAGAGTGATGGCAAGATGGAGGATGGTGTGTTGGGGGGTATGGACATGAGCGAACCAAAGCTAGGGCAGAAGATTGAATGTACTGATAGATTTGAAGGTAGTTTGTAAAGAATATGTACTGTGCCCATTATCATCACCTCAAGTTATCACTGTGTCTGTGGAAGAAGAAAGGAGAATGGAACACAGGCTTCCTAAAATCCAGCCAAAGGCTTTCTTCTATGGTACCATGGTATGGTACCATGTCGTTTTGGGAATGTGGATGCTAGACGTCCCTTTTGACATTTCCTGGTTGGAGTTTAGCTGAAGCACAGGCTGCATATGTTTTGTGCCTGGTGGAACAAAGTAAATTAATTAAAGTCTCCCCATGCTGTTATTCCTCAGCTTCTCTACAATTATCATTGTAAGATCAACTTATCAAAGAGATACCAAGACTTTCCTCAGTGGTGTGCCAATGTGAAAGGAAGAAAGAGACTCAATACTTGGGAGAAAAGTTCAAGAGGTTAAAGTTTTGGGGGACAAGAACAGCTCACCCTGAGAGCTTTGAGGACCTTGCCTTGAAGAAGGATATGGGGTGTGTGTGTGTGTGTGTGTTGAGGAATGTTCAATCAACCAAAAGGAATTCTGAATAGCTTTGCTTTTGCTGTGTGTGTGGAATGGAACAGCCTTTTATCCTGTCTTTCTTCTTTTTTAGAAAAATAGATTGTAAAGATGGCAAAGAAAATTACAGGCTTTCCTGAGGAAGAAGAATGGGAAATTAGTCTCAAAATGACTTTGTAATCATGTCTGTGTATTTTAGATGTTTTGGCTTAAACTGAAGGTAACAAAAAGATATATAGTTTATGCTATGAGGCAGTTTTAGTTTTTATCAACACAAATGTATATGCTATATTATAGTATTATAGAGGGTGGGTTCAGATATTATTATTAACTTAAGAAATATGACCTAAAGGAATATTCTCAGAGATGATTAAGGTGGGGTACCTGAATCAGTCATTATTTGCAGTTACTCTTCTAGTGTATGATTACACAGACCAGGAAAAGACAATTTCCTACAAAATTCTCCTAATCTAGGACTATTCCTTACTCTTTTCATTTTATAGGCATCTTAGAGGAAACCATAGCAGAAAGAAAGCCCATTGCTCACCTAGTGTAGGAGTATGCATGGAGCGCTTCAGCCTATATCATTCGTATGTTATACCCTCTGGGACTACAAATTGCTTAAACAAAAAAGGAGGAATGAAAGATGGATAATTAACCCTTTGTTTACTCCCTGTAACAAGCCATCAGATAATTAAAATCTCAAAAATCTTTGTCTCACTGGCAGTTTCATTTATCGGAGTATGTAAATCATCCTCTCACCTCTTCACCTTACCTTGCCAGAGCAACAAGAATTTAATTACATCCAAATGTCTCGGGTGCATTTGCTTGCTTCACGGTGCCTTACACTCAAAGATAAGACCTGCTAGTTCTTTTTTTATTTCTTAAACCCAAAGTTGATTATCCTATAAGTTCAAAACACTTCCAAAATATTTAGTAAGAGAATGAATATATGTTACATTTAGATTAAATGTGAGATCCCAGGAGAATTTTGGAGACATTTTGGAAGTCGAGGAATGAGAGAAAAGAATGTATTTCTTCTTAGGACTTATGCAGCTTACCTACAAGAAATTTCAACTATTTCCTCTCAAAACAAGAACATGTGCCTAATACATTCCATCAGGAGTTATAAATGTGAGTTTGGGAAGGTAGAAAGTCACAGAAGGTGAGATACTTCCTGGGATTCCTGAGGAGGAAGGTGTGAAGACAGTCAAGTCAGATGGGAGTTCCACTGGACATTGACATTTACAGATTCGATTTCTGATGGCAATCATTGCCTCTCCTTATAGATGATCATGTCTGATGGTCACAGTCCTAGGGTACACAGGCTTCTCTCTAGTCGGACTGAAGTACTTCCCTGAGGAAAAAAAGATGGAACAGCTCCCAGAGCGTGAACCCCAGCCTGTAGAACTCTTGTATTCCAAGCATGGTGGGTGTGTATTCTCGTCCCTCAGAAGATATTTTCTTTGTCTTCAGTGAGACTAGGTTTTCCCTTCCTGTGGTAGGTATGGTCATGTGTCTAAATTCTAACCAAAAAGAGCTTAGCAAAAAGTTTGGGCAGCTTCTGAGCACCTTCCCTGAAAGAAAACTATTATGCACCCTTGAGTTCTCTACTCCTTTGTCCTTTCTATTTGGGACTGGAAGATAAACCATGTGGACCAGCCCCAGTCTAGTGATGATGTCAGAGAGGGAAACTAGAAGCAGAAGTCTGAAGTCTTAAGGACTTTGTGAGCCTGCCATGACAGCACTATATCTCTTATATCTCCTCATTTCATGAGTTTTCTGTGACTCGTAGCTAAACTAGGTAAAATGTGAGATTTAGTTGTTTGTTTTTGCCAGTTTTGAAGCACCAGTGACAATACGGAGAGATCCACACCTGATAGGCACACGAGAAAGCGCAGAGTTTTGTTGGAGGCCTATTCCTGGGATTCTAGAAGGCTCTACTGATCCATGTCAGTGGGGAACCTAGGGTGCCTCACAAATCTTCCCTAAGGCCAAGCTACTCCTAGTAGCTGTTAAGAACTTATAATGAAGAATGGCATGTCAGCAACTCCTTAAATGTCCTTAAAAAAAAAAAGCTAATTAAGGAGAGGTGGTTAAAAATCCTAATGGGTTTTGCTCTTTGGGATAGTTACTTCAAAGAAGAGAAGAAGTGAATTGAGAATTAAACAACTATTCCAAATGGTAGCTCCTCAAATGGTATCAGGGAACACATGCAGGACTTCAAGATTCTTTTGTGGGAATTAAAAAATCATAATTCAAAATTTATAAGGAGAGGAAATGGAATGGGTATACATCTTTGGAGAAACTCAACCACAATTGTTGCAATTATGGTGAAACCACAGTTCATTGAAATGTTTTGCAGCCGCTTATGCCCTAGAACTTCTTTTGCACTCACAATACTATGGTGTTTCAGTAGGCCTGGTTCTCTCTTTGCTCTTCTTTGGAGACGTTTACTTGTCAGTAGGACTCTCAACTACCATTGACTGCTCATCCTTGATTAGGACCCTACCTTATACTTTGCTTGATCTAGCATGGGGGTTGGCAAACTATGGCTCATAGGCCCAGTTTTAGTCCATGAGCTAAGAATGGTTTTCATATTTCTAAATGGCTCAAAGAATGAAAAGAAGAATAACACTTATGACAAGAAAATTATATGAGGCTTACATTTTGGTGTCTATAAATAAAGTTTTGTTTGAATGCAGCCACACTTGTTCATTTACATGCTGTCTACGGCTGTTTTCACACTATAATGGTAGAGTTAAAAGTTGCAATGTAACCTGCAAGGCCTGCAACACCCAAGATATTTAGCATTAGGCCCTTTACAGAGAAAGTTCCCTGAGCTCCAATCTAGCACCATGTGACATCTTAGTTTTGGAATTCAGGAGTAGAATCAGAGAATTTGAGAGTTGAAAGGGTATTTAGAAAGCCTCTCATCAACATCCCTGACACATTCCTAGCCAAAGTCAACAGTCTTATTTTTTTGTGCAGCTATTCATTCTTAGGAATAGCTACTTAAAAGGCAATTCTCATGTTCATTTATTTTTTCTACTTCTGCTCTCTGAGCTTGGCCAGGGGTTAACATGTAATAGGTGCTTTGAAATATTCAATTATTCACCAATTACTTAGCACTTTTTATGTGACAGCATTGTTCCAAATACAAGGTAATTCATAGAACACTATAGGTCAAAGGCTGCAATTATCTTTACAGAGGAGGATACTGAAGTACAGGAAGGTTAAATAAATTTTCCAAGGACACATAGCTTCCCAAGAGCCAAAGTTGGAATTGGAACATAGTCTGCCTCTGGAGTCTGGGTTCTCTGCTTCCATTTACTTCAGCAAGAATGAGTAAACATTTGATAGCTACATTCTCTGTGTCAGTCTTTCAACAGGTAAAGGTGGCTACCAAATTCCTAAAGAAAAAATGTATATATTATATTATTTATAATATATTAATAATTAATAATATATATTATTATATTATATACATTTTTCCTCCAAAAGCTGAAGCCATATAATGCTGCAATATGAGAAACGAGGGAGGATATATTCTTGCTGTATTTTCTGTTTTCACTGTGTAATTTTTTCATTTCTAGGTACACCAAAGATGGTTACAGGGTCTGAAAACCATTCAGTATAAGGAAATGTTGAAAAATCTAGGGATAGTTAACCTGGAGAAGAGAACTCTTGTTGGAAAATGACTGGGGCAGTTCTAGGCTATATGAGATGTTCATGAAATCTAGAGGAAGAGTATGATCTCCAGTGCCTTAAGAAGAGCAATGAAACTTATTTTCTAGGAGCCTCCAGCAAACTCCCTGTGTAAGTCATGAGCCTCCAAAAGTTGACATCAAGGTAGGATTATATGTTTTGGGCTTTTTTTCTTTTAAGATTTTATTTATTTGTTTGACAGAGAGAGAGATCATAAGTAGGCAGAGAGGCAGGCAGAGAGAGAGGGGGAAACAGCTCCCCATTGAGCAGAGAGCCCAATGTGGAGCTCCATCCCAGGACCCGAGATCATGACCTGAGCCGAATATAGTGGCTTAACCCACTGACCCACCCAAGCACCCCTGTTTTGGGCTTTCTTTTTTTTTTTTTAATTTTTTTAATTTTCAGCATAACAATATTCATTGTTTTTGCACCACACCCAGTGCTCCATGCAATCCGTGCCCTCTCTAATACCCACCACCTGGTTCCCCCAACCTCCCACCCCACCGCCCCTTCAAAACCCTCAGATTGTTTTTCAGAGTCCATAGTCTCTCGTGGTTCACCTCCCCTGTTTTGGGCTTTCTTAAGGGTAAATGCACCTATGAAAGGAAACAGGCAGGGAGCTGGGCGGGTGGGAAGCACAGTCAGTCCATGATGGCAGTCTCATGCGGAGAGAAAGAAAGAGGGAGAATATGTTTTACACTGTTGGGCAGTCTAAGCAGAGTCTTAGAAGAATCCTTTAGGCAACGTCAGTTGACAAAGGAGTTTAGAGTCTCCCAGAAACCTGTCTGGCTTAGTACTATTAGGATCTGCTAACTTGGGGATGAATTTCAAAGTGCACCTGTGGCCCCTGGTCAGGGATGATCCTATTATAGGAAGTGTTTGAGGTGCATTCTTTTTTTTTTTTTTTTTTTATCTTATTTATTTATTTATTTGAGAGAGGATTTCAGAAAGAGAGAAAGCACCCATGACTTGGGGGACAGAGGGAGAGGAAGAGAAAACTCTCAAGCAGACTCCCAACTGAGCATAGAGCCCCATGCAGGGCTAGATCCCACAACCCTGAGATCACAACTTGTGCTGAAGTCAAGAGTGAGACACTCAAAGGACTGAGCCACGCAGGCGCCCCAGAGGTGCATTCTCATGGCAGCTACATCTCTCCTCACATCTCACTGGTCAATTATTAAACCCGCCTTTGTGACAGGATTAATGCCCTGATTGGCTGAGGCCTGAGTTCTTGAACCAATCACTCTGGCCAGGGGAATGGGATTTCCCAAAGGCCGGTTAAGTCCACTGTCAAGGTGGGCTTCCCCTCCAACTAGGGATTATGGGGAGGAGAACCTCTTACCTAAACAAAAATCTGTGTATCCTTAGGAAGGGGAGAGAGGGGAATATTGTCTATGATCAAAACCTGTGCTTTGTTTGTGGGCACAACATCTCTTAAAATCTATGGTGACCACAGTTTTTAAAGTTGTGGTATCCGGGATGGGAGGTGGGGATCAAAGTCAATGCCACTGAAAAAATCATTCTGTTATCTATGAAATATGTGTAGCAATGACTAGTTTTGGATCACCTCATAAATTGTTGATGTGCCAGGCATCTTGTAGTAGGAATACAATAATCACAATAGCTAGCATTTCCGGATCAGTAAGTATGTGCCCGACAGTTTGCCTTCTGTCCATTCTCACACTAATGCCCACAACACCCTGGCAGATAAGCATCTTACTACCTCCAGGTTATATAGGAGGACACTAAAGACAGAGAAGTTTAAGGAACTTTCTTGAGAACCCAGCAAGTACTTCAGTGACTGTCTGATTGCAAAGATGCAGCATTTCCTCTTCCTCAAATTCTTACTATGACTATCTCTTTTCCAGCTTTCTTCAATAAAGCTTCTTAAAATTGGGTTTGCTTCTCAGGAGCTCTTCTCTTCTAGGTGAGAACCAGAGAGCTCTGTGTTTGCTTAGGCACTGTATTACGGCACACTACCAACATTGGCTTGAGATGACTGTTGAAGGCTCTCAAGGCTGACACGATGCCAGTCGAGAGGGCAAGTTGCCCTTAATTTTGTAATTGCAGGTAGCCAAATACAATACAGCACAGTGCTTTGGAGCTGTGTCATTTCGTTGACTTCGTAAAAAGAATTGTTTTGTGTATCCATTTTTGTTGCTCAGCTGTTGTGATAAGGCACCATGATTATGGGGAGCTGGCATTTTAGGGAACCAGTAGAGAGACAGACAAGGACCAAAATGATGAGGGCCGTGGAGAGAATTTCAATGGTCATCTCAGTGACAAATCATTTGATTACAGTAATCTTTACTGTGGGCGTGCCCTGCTTTAAAGAATACAAATTAACAACACGGATAAATGAAAGGGTGATTATCTACTTGAAAAGGCATAATCACTCTACAGAAGGATTCACTCTAAGAGTCCCTTGAACATCAATGAAATGCATTTAAAAGGCAATTCATTATATAGAATACTTAATGTTTTTTCAAGAGTATAACCACTAGGTTATGGGATATTCGCATACATACATTTTGAAGAAATATGTTCAGATAGCTTCAGCAAAATCAAATTTCAACACATTTTTATATATTCATACATTCAAGAAATATTCATTAAGGTCTTACTCTGTGCAACTTACTGTAACACATTTTAATACTTGGACTTGGGAGGTCTAGGGGGAGGCTCTAGTTCTGTGTTCCCAGCATGTTTCTAGACTGCACTGAGTAGCAAGGTCTTCTAGAAAATCAGGTTGGGATATGAAGCAGAAACTAAGACAGATAAGAGGCCTGGAGACTCCCAGCCCCATACCACTGAGCCTGGGGAGGCCACTTGCCACCACCGACCAGTGGGCAGGTCCCCGGTAGCACGGCGCCCACCAGCCTGAGCAGCTGCAGGCCCTCAGGTCCTCCTGGTTCTGCCGGACAATGGCTGTTGGCATCCCTGCATCTGGAATGAATTCCTATTTGCAGAAATTGCTTCAGTCTCCACAATCTGTGTGGGAGCACTTGGCCGGCCAAGCCTGGGTTGCACCTGCACTCTATTCCTCAGAGGGGAAAAGCTGCTCTCTGCTCCTTTCTACTGCTGTGGCGGAAGGCAGGCCTTGTTTCCCACCATAATTCACAATAAAAGAAGTTCCCCAAACTGGGGAAAGAGGTTCAGATGCTGGGCAGCCAAAAAAAAAAAAAAAAAAAAAAGATGAATATCCCCTATGAACAATAGTAGTTTATACATAAAAAGACTAAGTTATATACAGCTCACCTTCCGTGATTCAGGGTGCAGAGCTGAAATTCCCAGGAACCGCGTGGTGCAGCCTTGGGTCCACCGCTCTTCTCGCCAGCCTCAAAGGGAAGCAACGCGCCTTTCCGTGCTCCATGCCGTGCTTGCAGGGCCCCTTTTCTTATTTGGAGTACAAAACATTCCACGTTCCAATAATCGTTTGCTTTACTTCATTTCTCATTTAACTGCAAATTTGTCTTGTGTCAGGAATTTTTTTTTCTGGATTAGGTTTGTGACAGTTGATGAACTCCCAAGAGTTAATCTTCCTGATGGGATTTGTAGGGTAATTTCTCCAATATTAAAAAATAAAGGTAAATCTTACACTGTGGCTAAGAAGAATGCAAAATGTCAAAGTGTATGCCTGTTTGCTCCCCTTTTAGGCTCACTATCCCCATCCACACTGTATGCTGGTTTTCATTAAAATGTGACATTTATCTTCCCAAAGTGAATTTGTCTTGCTATGATAGGAACAGAAAAATGTCACAATTTACTGCAACAAAAGTAAATACAGGAAAAGATAAATGATAATTTTTAATGAAAACCATAATTTAAAAATAATGTATCATATAAGTATACAATACTCTAATAGGGGCAAAAAAATGTCTTGAGAATTCAAATAAATTCTAATGTACGGTGAAGGGGATATATTGGACAAAGATGCTTGTTATCAAAACACTGCAAGGGAGACTTTTATTGCCACATATGTTCTATTACTAGTCATGGAAGGCAAGAACCAGATCTTTCTTGCTTTGGAAGCAAAGAGGGTAGCTTTAGACTTTTGGGTGAGACAGGGAAAGGGTACTCAGGACAATAAGCCACTTGACTGAATTCCCCCACTTTTTAATCTGACGTGGACACGGCCATCAATAAAAGGGTCCAGGTGCCGGAGGAGCGTGACTCCCCGAGGCTGGACAGATTGTTGGAAACCACACATTACAGACCATGGGGAACATAGCAGAGCTCTTCACTCTTTTCTTCCCTTGAGAAAAGAAAAATATTGAGCTCACCTAACTTAAAAACTGACAAGGGATAACTTAAACAGTTACTTCGTAGCTGTAGCAAATTGAAAAGTGTTCTGGAAGGGCGCCTGGGTGGCTCAGTGGGTTAAATGTCTGCCTTTGGTTCAGGTTATGATCCTAAGGTCCTCGCATGGAGGCTGGGACCCACATGGTGGGGGCGGGGCAGAGGGAGAAGCAGACTCCTCACTGAGCAGGGAGCCTGTGGGAGAAGATGGGGAGAAATAAATAAACTTAAATAGTCAGAAAGAACTGGAGAAACAGGGAAATAAGGAGAGGTGTTTGGTGGGTGGATAATAAGAGGACTCCCAGTCAAAATTGTTGTTGCTTCTCTCATTCCCTCGGGCTGTGGAAGGAGACCCAGTGACAGAGTCATTAGCTGCTTCTGACTGAGATGGTCAGGCCAACTCACCGCAGGTGGACTGATTTTCTGATTATCAGTGGGGACAAGATCAAATCAAAGTTCCTATTACAGTTTCTCTCGCATTGATCTTCAGGGTTCTTCTTTTGAACAAAGGACCAGCAATTAGTATACTTAGAACCTGAAACCTGATTCAGAACCAGGGTAAGGATAAGAATCAGGAACCAAACTATAGCCACCACCTTAAGTGTCTAAGTAAAGGTGACTGGCTTTTGTTTTTCAACATATTTTTTTTCAATATGCTTTATATGTTTAGAAAAGGAAAAGAGGAGGCTGCTTTTTAATTAAAAAGTAACTTTTAATTCTCTGTTAGTTTACACAGATTAGGATAGATTTACTTACTGGTTTTGGTTTTTCTTATTTTGATTTGAGTCATCAAGGGGACCAAATGGAAAAAAGATTTTTTTCTACTTCGACCTGGAATATTATAGCTCGAAATAGCGCTTTTTCAAGCACTATGGTATGTCCGAGTCTTTTGCGTGATTTGGCATTTGCAAAAACTGTGAGATTGGCCCAATATTCCTCATGTTGGATGTGAAGGTGACAGCCCTGAGGTGTACATGAGCCTTGAGTTTACAGGGGTCAGACTCTGGTCTCCTCACAGCATAGAGCTGTTACTCAGCTTCAAGACTTATCTGGAAGGAGCTTGGCAGTAAAAGGGAATACACTTGGCTCAAATGTAGGTCGAGATACCATCAAAAGCCTAGAAACAGACCTGCCCAGCCCTGAGCCATCAGTGTATATTAGGACCATGTGTGTGAGGGACAGTAATGCACATCATAGCTTACCGGCTGGATAAATGATTGTGCATGCACAGTATTTTCCAAAAGAATGACTCTTCCTCAACAGAAGTTAAAATGCTAATATTCTGAATTGGTCTTTTTGTCTTACTTTCTGGAAATGAATTTTGATCTGACTAGTCAGATTGTTCCCACAACTTAGGTAAACATCTTAAGGTTTCCCAGTTTACTTTTGAGACCTGTCATACAACGGTGAATGACTAAGAGCCTGAGCCCACTGACTTGTGAAAAGCAGACTTTCTACGGGGATGAAACTGCATATTCTTGTGTAATTTGTCAGAACTACCATCAGCAAAAACTGACATACGAACCAATAATTCTTGGCTAGCAAGTAAATTTTGAATTGTTTGCTACACAGGAAAGCAAGTTAAAAACAATTCTTCATATTCTAATAAGGTTTTTCTTTTACATAGATTACATGTTATCAAGAAACAGGAGACTCACTTAAAATAAATAAATAAATCACAGGCATCCAGCAAAGCATTCAGAATTGAACAGAACTTACATTGTCATAATTGTTCCCAACTATGAGATATTTCTGACAAGAGTTAGGCTTCAGATAAAGCAGTATCTACAAATAGGTTTTAAAAAACTAAAGTTGTGGGGGAAAAGAGCTCAATAAATTTATGATTGTGAAATAGTGGAAACAAACATCCATCACAAAGGGATAAGGTAAAAAGCTATGGTCTGTTGGTGCAGCAGATACGACGTCATCATGAACTATGATGATGGAGACTCGTGTCTCTCCCTCCACCCTTTACCTGTTTCCACAGCATCCCACTTATGCACCATACTCTTACCTGGAAGGGAAAGGAAGACATAATGAGAAACACAAATGCAGAGCTATATTTATGGGGTGGGAAAATGTCCAAACATATTGCTGACTGGAAAAGACAGGTCCTAGGATATGATGGAGAACTCCATCTTCATGTACATATTCATAGAGAGATGCCGCTAAGGATATTCAGCAAAATGTAAATGGCAGCGATCTTCAGAGAGTGGAGTTTCAAGTGATCTCTGCTATCACATTTGTGCATTTCTGTACTGTTTGAATTCTTATAATGAGCATATATCACACTTGCAGTCAAGAAAGAAAAGCAGGGAAACATTTTTTTCCAAAGAGTAATAATCGTTAAGAAGCAGTAACCTGCAACTGGTTTTTAAAGCTTATAAACATTTTTTTCTCAGCAGAATATAATATCCCACAAAATGTGACACATTTTTAAAAGTCCCACAACTTGGTAGTCATGTGTTTAATCAATCGGTTTTCTACCATTTGAGTGGTATGTATAAATACATGCTCTGAACAGAATTCACCAAGATAGATTACAAAACAAACAAACAAACAGAAAAAAAAACCCGAGGGACGCCTGGATGGCTCAGTCACTAAGCGTCTACCTTATGCTCAGGTCGTGATCCTAGGGTCCTGGAATAGAGCTCCACATCAGACTCCCTGTTCAGTGGGGAGTCTGCTTCTCCCTCTCCTACTCCCCCCGCTGTGTTCCTTCTTTTGCTGTGTCTTTCTCTGTCAAATAAGTAAATAAAATCTTAAGAAGGAAAAAGAAAGTGAGATCTGAAGATGTCATTTGGGCCGAGCATCTGAAACTTGAGTCTGAAATATATACCAAACATCTAGCTGTTTTCTATCATTGACTAGAAGTATGTCAATAATGCAGTTTTCATTTGTCATGCAGACACCGTTAGAATGACTGAGATGCAGCCTGGAACGCAGGGGAGGGAGCAAGGACATTTGGTTTTACACCTGCCTTCTAGAGGACATTTGTATGCAAGAGAGACAACAGCATCAGTAGCATCTCAAACACAAAGGACATCTAGATGTACAGAGCACACCAGATGTATGTTTCAGACATGGTAACAAATTTCAAATAGCACTGCACTGTTAAGATTATGCCATGTTCTGGTACTAGTTTGGCACTCAAGAGCTCAGATGTATTAAATCGTTATCATTCACTATCTGTATTCAGAAACGTGGCGTGTCAGAGATCAGGATGAGCGAGCACAGCAGGCAACTGAGGTAAGAGCGAGCTACATTCTGGGTGGAGCAGGTGGAGACGTGGGATTCTCTGCAGTGAAGGAGTGTGGCCATTAGAAAGCCACGCCACATCACACGCAGAGAAGGATCAGCATTGGGTAAACAGTCCTGAAGGCCATTGCCCACCCAGCACTGGATGTCTGCAGCGGTTGAGTAGGTCCCGTCTCCTTTAAAAGTCACGCGAGCTGTTACCCTAATGGATGAGAACTGAGGATCCTATCAAGGAACAAAAACTGTTCAGTGTGATTAGTTCTAGGGGATGTCATCTTCAAAGTGGATTAATTTGCTAATAGCAGAGCATTTCTGAGGGAAGAAAGAAAATAAGGTTAATGTTATGTAAATAGAGACATTATTATTTTCACCTCTTGTGACATAAACGGTTCTAGAAATAGAATGAGGGAAGTGAGGAGGGAAGCAATGAGGGAAGCAGCCTCTTCCACGTGGATAATTGCATGGTGGGCTGACAGGTCTGGGCCAGAGCGTGAGCCGCAGACAGGCCGCCTTCTCCCTGACGACTGTGAGAGTCGCTCACACCCGTGTGCCTCAGACCCTTTGCTAGCTCCTCTGCGTGGAGCGGAGGGTTGAATCTTCACTGCCACCCTGCAGGGTAAGGAAGGACTATTATCCCTGTCATTTTGCAGATGTGAAAATTGAAGCTTAGGAAAAGTTAGATAACTTCCCAAGGTCGCATAATACAGAAGTGGAGCTGCTGATGCCCCTCCCACCCCAGTTCACCATTCACTTGCTTCCTAGGACCTGTGGGCTAAGTAGCCCACCAGCGCCCTTGTCCTCACAGTCCCAAATCAGCTTCCTCCTTGGGAAATTGGGAATTTAAAAATATTTTATGGGGTGCCTGGGTGCTCATTCAGTTGAGTGTTTAACTCTTGATTTCAGCTCAGGTCATGATCTCAGGGTGGTGAAACTGAGCCCTGGCGTTGGGCTCCCTGCTCACCAGGGAGTCTGCTTGAGATTATCTGGCTCTCTCCCTCTGCCCCCCACCCCACTCATACCTGCAATGCACGAATGTGTGCGTGTTCTCTCCCTCTCAAATAAATAAATGAATCTTTAAAAAAATTATGCCTTGGAAATGCTTTCCATCAAACTGTGTCCAGACCGTTTTTATGCTATTATCTTTGAAATGTCCTCTCTCTGCCTGCCTTTCCCCCACCATCTTCAGCCCATCGATAGTTCTTAAAATGGATCCATAGAAGAGTTAAATACATACCTAATTAGAAAGCAAGAGGGAAAGGATGGGCCTGGAATTATACAGGACTATAATTTGGGTGTTGAACTGTCTGGTAGTGTTCTTCCTTATTCTGTCTAGTGACTTGAATAATGGTCAGTAGACATTAAATGTTCCTGGAGATTTGAACCATTACTAGAGCTCAACTTCTCCTAAGTTCTTTTTAAAAATGAGACGAAAGCTTCCTCAAGGTGGTAAATGAACAGTAATGCATTTTTAGCAGTCAGGTCAGGCAGGCTTTGTTATCCCTGGTAACCTAGGGGAAGGTTGCTGGGAGCGTGTGTATCCAATTTGTGTGCTCCCATTTCATCCTTAGAGGGAAATTCGGGTGTTTTGTCTATAGGCATTCTACTCTCAACTTTTTCTATTTTTAAATAAAGGATTTAATGATTCACTTTCATTCTTTGAAAGATGAATTCACCTTGAAATGCAATATTGACCACTTTTATTATTATTGGTCGTGTATTGGGACAAGGAAATTACAGTATTCATTAAGTGTCACAGTAACAGCCATCAGAGACACTAGAATTTGCTCATAGGGAAAATTTCAGATGTCCTCAAGACATCTTCAAGGTGGTCACAATCCTCTTAATGAATTAATAATAAAAATCCCTGATAGATCGTTGAGATTTTAGATATATCCTTCTAAAAAAATGTGTCTATGGAACATGGTAAAATCAATTTCAAAGATAATAGAGATTTAATGACATAGTGTTGAGCAATAGAACTCTTGAAACTTGCATGTATGACTACCAGATTAGACCTAGAATATGCAGAAAAACTTATAGTTTGTGTGGATAAACACAATTGTGACTTATGTTATTAAACTGGAAAAAGTGACCAAAACATCTTTGCACAACTGAAGAGATCTTCCTTCCTTTATCTTACTCAGCTTCCATAATGAAACTTGTATTACCATTTCAGTGTTTGTATCTTATCTAGATTCTTACTCAAAACATTGGCCAAGTTTATCAGTGCTTCTCACTAAGTAGGTTCAAAATCTAACCATTTTATGAAGTACAGACGAATTCAGAGGCTGAGAATCACCAATACATCTGCATAAAAGACTCCTGGGAGATAATGAGCAAGGAAAGATTTCTATTAGGAAGAAGAAAGTACTGAATTCATGAGCTGTATCTATATCTCTGTTGCTAAGTTAAAAGACTGCCTGGCTCTCCATGTTTATATTAGAAGTCACTCAAATAAGTGACAGATTTTTGTGAGCATGGAATATTCTGGGCAATGTGATATACTAGGTATATTGCAATGTACACATACTCTAATTTTAAGAAATCAGGTGATTAGAAATATGTATGTAAATATTATTAAAACTCTATGATAAGTGAAATGTCAGTGTGAGTCACAACTACTAAAGAATTCAGAAAGGGAGTTAGCTTCTGGTTGGAGTGATGGGGGAGGGGAAGCTTCATGGAGGAAGTAAGATCCAATATGCACTTGAAAGGATGCTGTGGTGGGTAACACTTGTTGCCTAACCACAGCCATTCACCCATTTCATATTTTTCAGAAACCCTCCAGGCCATAGCCCACATGGATCAGGGTAAGCAAATTCCATCTTTAGCTCCAACGGAGAATTCTGATAGTCTAATGTTAAACTATTTTGGTAATCTCACCCTCTCTGCCTTCCGCTCCCTCATGATTTGTTCAGGAATCAGGCTTAAGTCAACCAATGGATGGCATTTCCATAGCAATCAATATTGGTCTAGGGGTAAGCACGTGAGCTAAATGGGTCCAATCAGTCTAAAAGGAAGGACTGCTCTTTCATCATCGAGAATAAGATTTTTATTCTGTCCCACTGCACAAGAAAAGGATGTTGGTTGCCTAGTTGTTTCTGGCAGTCATTTTGAGATCATGAGAGGCCCTGGCATGAAGACAACGCTGGCACATGGAGGAAGGCGAAGGCTGGAGAATAAGGGAAATCCAGAGCGGGAGCCCTATTTGTACTATGCCCACAGCCTGATCTGCCTCTAGAACTCTTATTATGTGAGAGAATACATTTCTTCAATGTTTAAGCCAGTTAGAGGCAGATTTTCTATAACTTCCAGCCAAAACTATCTAAATTGCTACCAAATAGTAGAGCTGGTTCCTTTCCTAGTATTTACTTCCCTCTTTTCATGACAAAGGAAATAAGTGCTAGTTTTTTTGAGGGGTGGGGAGGGGGCGGGAATCTCTCATCCACCATTTTGCCTTATGGTTTAAAGGGAGAGAGGATCTTCTAGTTTCAAGTAGGACTGGATGCAGTGATGGATTCAGACATGGGCACAGGAGACATGAAGAAAAGTTGCTGAGGCTTCTCAGCCTGGGAAAGAAGCTTTTCTTTCCCATAAGAACTACCAGGTATATCTTTCTCTACTCCCCTGCATGGCAGGGAGGGAGAGAGGGACCTGTGTTAATTTCCCAGGGCTGCTATCATAAATCACCACAAACTGGGTGGCCTGAAACAACACAAATTTATTCTCTCACAATTCAATAGGCTGGAAGTTCAAAATCAAGGTGTTGACAAGGCCATGTTCTCTTTCTTCTAGAAGAACATGTTCTAGAGAAGAACACTTCCTTGCACTTTCTTAGCTTCAGGTGGTTGGCGGCCATCCCTGGCTTGTGGCTCCATCCCTTCAATCTCTGCTGCTACCTTCACATCTTCACAGAGCACCTTCTCCCATTTCTCTCTGTGTCCAAATTTCTTCCTTCTTATAAGGACACCAGTCACTGGATTAGGGCCCACCCGAAACCTAGTATGACCTCATTGTAACTTGATTATATCTGCAAAGACCGTTTTTCCAAATGAGGCCACATTCACAGGTTCCAGGTGGATATACGTGACTTTTGGGGAAACACTATTCAACCCCGCGCAGGACCTAGAACTCCTGGACCCAGTTTTGCCATCCTGAAGGAAGCCAGCCTGAAAAGGAAGCCAGCACATGGAGCCATGCGGAGTCAAGATAATCTCAAAGTAAGTAACATTGGCCTCTGGATACAACTCCGCCTAAAGTTTGTTTTACTTCAGACATTTAATTTGCTTGAGTTCCTCATTTTACATAAGTTCCTCATTTTACATAAGCCACTTTGTGTTGGATTTTCTTTTGCTAGCTATAAAAAGACCTCTCTAACAGATAGAAATTTAATAGAAATTTGCTGAGAGGAGGGAGCAGGTCATGCTGGATAATAGGGAATGACAGGAGAAAAAAAATTGAGGTTAAAATAGAAGGAGTGTTGGAGTATAGGTCTGGTTAAAGAGAGGGTTCATGAGAGGAGCAGAGGGATATGAAGTTGTAAAGCGATTAGTGTCAGTGTTTGGAGGTCTGCAAATGTCAAGCTAAAGAATTTGAAACTTTTTTCTGAAGGCAGATGATATATAAGACAATTTTTGGACATGAAAGTTCAATTAATTTATGTTATGTTTTAGGTTCATTAACAGTGAAGTGCAGATAATATTGGAAGGGGACAGAACTCAGATCAGAATTTACCACCTTGGTATTTACCAATTCAATCAAGGGTACAGCGATAGCTGCTAATATCTGGACTGGGATTATTTCATGCCTACTCTGAACTCATTCCCACCCATTTACCAGATCTGGCCTTCTTCCTGTATCTAGAACAGACCATACTCATTCTGCTTTAGGGCATTTGCATTGGCTCTTCCCTCTGCCCCAAATGCTTTTCCTTCCTGATTTTTGCGTCACTGTTTCCTTCCTGTCACTCAATGCTCTGCTCTACTCTTGCCTCTTCAGAGACGACTTCCTTGACCAATCAATCTAGGATAGCCACTTGTCCCTCTCTATCAGAATGCCCTATTTTGATTCTCAGGAAACATAACATCATCTGCTCTATTTTTTTTTGTTTGTTTGTTTATTCATTTATCCATTTTTGGAAGCCCCTCCCATTCTCCCAACTTCAAAGTAAGCTTCCTAAGAGTAAGGAGCTTGGTGGTCTTTTCATGGCTCAATAAATGCATGTGGTATAAAAAATGATTAATAAATTTAAAATTCCTGAAATCCTGAATCATTAAATAGTTTTGAGATTAACAAAATTAAATAATTTTTCTAATCAGGAGATAAAATATTCAAAAATAAATGTTGCTTGAAAAGCAGGCAGGAGTGGAAGAACTGAAATACCTAAGTATTTTTCTCAATGTTCCAAAAAGACAAGGTTGATTTTCAAAACAACACTCTCGTCTTGTAAGGCCGTTTTCACCAGAAATGCCTTGGGCATAAAGAAAAGCTCTGGGGAACTTCAAGGGAATGTTTAAGCGTTTCTGTTTCCATTTTCCCTAGTGGCACTTGCATTTCGAGACTCGCGTTCCATAGCTACCCCTAGGCTTCTAGAGCAATTTATGTTTCTGAAACGATTTGGAATGAGAATTTTTCCCTACTATAACTAGAACCAAGCCCTCTGATTCTATAGTAAGAAGAAACCTCTGTGTTGTTTGCCTCCGCCAACATGCCTCTGATCTCAGCATGAAGCTCTCCCATTGTTAACAATTACCATCTTTTCCTAAAACATGTCTCAGTCCCTGATGAGAAATCTTTGTCCCATGGAATGAAGACAAACAAGCCTCATCCAAATAATGAAGGAGCACATTCCATGTTGCAGAGAACTTTCTAGGCCAGCCCTCCTCCATTAATCTCCTGGATGCTATTAGTTATAATATACCCCTGTGACTTTTTTCTCAGATTACAGTGAATGAGCCTGTGGACATTCTGACTGAACTCTGACTGAATTAGCTGGTAAACTGAAGTTGTCTATGGAGGCCACATGAAAAAAAGAGCAGTGTTCGCTTGAAGAAACTGTCTGGGAAAATTGGCCACTAACTTCATACTACAAATATAATAACAGCTAAAAAGACAGGCACATCTCAATTTACTGTCAATCAAGACTGGGAATGAAACCCTAAAGGTGTGATAAATACTAGTATTTTTGTAGTAAATGTTAATTAATTGAAATTACTGGGGTACTTGCTGGAATTCGGAAATCTTTGTCACCCAGAAATGTTTTTCCCCCTTTCTTCTCCCTCCTTCTTCCTTTCTTCTCCATTCCCCCTCTTTCTAGATAATAGTTTTATTACTTACGGCATTTAGTCAGGAATGTCTTTTGTATAAGTATCCTTTTAAGGAGGGCCTCTCTTTAAAGTAGTAACCTCAATGAAATTAATGGAGTAAGAGAATAGTAAAGCAATTTTTATAACTATTTGCATAGTTTAAAATGTATGACCAGTACCATGAATTTTCAAATTAGGTAATCTTTTTTTTTTTTTTTTTTTCCTGGAGAATATATAGTTCTCTCATAAATAATTTGTGAAAATCGTAGTGAACCATTTTTTAGTTAACCAAGATGCATACTGGAAAACTTAATATAAACTGAGTGTGTATACATTTTTTTTTAAAGATTTTATTTATTTATTTGACAGAGATCACAAGTAGACAGAGAGGCAGGCAGAGAGAGAGAGACAGAGGAGGAAGCAGGCTCCCTGCCAAGCAGAGAGCCCGATGTGGGGCTCGATCACAGGACCCTGGGATCATGACCTGAGTTGAAGGCAGAGGCTTTAACCCACTGAGCCACCCAGGTGCCCCTGTGTATACATTTTTTAAAAAGATTTTATTTACTCATTTATTTTAGAGACAGAGAGAGAGAGCTCTCACAAGCATAGGGGTTGGGGGTGGAGGGTGGGGAGGGGCAGAAGCAGAGGGAGAAAGAGAATCTCAAGAAGACCCCCACTGAGTGCAGACCTGGACGCATGGCTCCATCTCACGTGCCTGAGATGGTGACCTGAGCCGAAATCAAGACTCAGCCGCTCAACCAACTGAGCCACCCAGGCACCCCAATATGTATAAATTTATTGTAAGGTATGCCTGAATTTATAATTATCTCAGCAAAATTTGTATGCTTAGTTGAGTGGTCACATTGGGAAGCTATTCATTTATTTCAGTAATGATGCCTTTACTAAAACATTTTTGGACTGTCTCTTTGGAATTAATTTAAGGACTTATAGCACATTCTTTTGAATATTGTTAGCAGGGGCAGCCTTTCTTCTATTAAAGACTGATGCAAATTTTGGAAATAGTCAGAAGTCTTTTCCTTTTAAATCAGTTTCATAAGGTACACGATCAGCTCGTGTTATACTCTTTGGGATTATGAAACAAAGCAATACAAGAGGATAGAACTCTAAAGCAGTCTGATTGATTTTCTTGTGTGGTTCAGTGCATCTGAAGTCACATTTTGTAGTGCAATAAATATTCCTGTCTCTAATTTGGTTTCTGTCTAATTTACTTCCACTCTTCAGAGGGAAATGTTTCAGATTCTTAGTAATCTTTTGACTTCATTGCTCTCTTGGAGCTTCAGAAGCCCCTCCACCATTGCAGGAAAGAGAAGGGGGCATCTGTAGGCATTCTGGGGTTCATTCTAAAGGCATCTCACCTCCCATCCCCTCAGAACCCAGATTTATGAAACTGCAAGTAGATGAAGAATACAAAATGAGATGGAACATAGCTGTTAACTCCATGTCCCCGAGACAAAAATCTGTCCTTTAAATATTCATTGCTGAGTGTTCAACAATGAACATAAGACAAATTTGTAGGGGACCAAGACAGTTTGTTCACTGGCGAAACCAAGAAATCGTGGGACCTTTGTGGATCGCAGACACAATCCAAGAGAAAGAGAAGACCGTACTTGAATGAGGACAGGGACACCTGGTTCCAACAGCACCCTTGATTCATCTGTTCAGCAAACATACTGAACAGCTACTAGGTGTCAGGTGCTGTTCTGGGGGATGTGACTCTAGTAGCAAACATACTAGAATATACATTTCCCTTTCCTTTCCCTTTCCCCAGAGCTACCATTCTGGTGACAAAGACATAAATATGTGTGTGTGTGTGTGTGTGTGTGTGTAATAAGTCTAAATAGTTATAAAAGCTAAGAGGAGAAGTTCAGTGAAGTTGGAGACAGAAATTGATGAGGGCATTATTTTGAGAGGTACGAGAAGTGAAGCCAACATGGCCTTAGGGACCATACCTGGGGAACAACATTCCACACAGAAGCAATAAACACAAAGAGGCTCTGAGTTGTCGGGCATGCTTGGGGTGCTTGGGGACAAACAAGAAGACCAGTGTAGATAGAGTGGGAGGAACAGGCAGGGGTTGGTCTCTGGTGGGAAGCAAGGTGGGAGGTCACAGCAGACTCAGATCCTATGGGATCTGTGCATCTTGTAGAGACTTGAGATTTCTCAGAGTTTGAAGTTGGGGAGGTGGTGGATTGGAAGAATTTCAACCACTGCAATGACACAATCCAATTCCATTTTTTAAAAACCCATTCTGTTAACTTTTTGCATTTTTAAGAAATCCTCTGCATAATAATGATACTTGCTAACATTCATTGTTTGCCATGTGCCAAGCATTTCACAACATTCTTAAAAATAGTATCTAAACTTTCTGTGTCCTACTGTTATGGGTTGAATTGTGTATCCCCCAAAAGATCTGTTGAAGTCCTAAATCCGCCATACCTCAGACTGGTATCTCATTTGGGAATAGAATCTCTACAGAGGTAATCAAGTTAAAATGAGGTCAAGAGGTAAATCCTAATCCAGTAAGATTGGTGTCCTCATAACATGGGAAATTAGGTAAAGAGACGCAGGGACAATGCCATGTGTCTTTTTACCTGGGGACTGGGGTGATAAATCTGTATGCCAAGGAATGCCCAAGACTGCCAGCAAACCATCAGAAGCTGGGAGAGGGGCCTGGAACTGATTCCCCTTCACAGCCCTCAAAAGGAACTCACCCTGGCTGATACCTTGATTTTGGACTTCAAGCCTCCAAGAAACTGTGGGACAAGAAATCTGTTATTTTAAGTCAGTTTGTGATACTCTGTTGTGGCAAAACTCTAGGAAATCAATGCAACATCTTACCCCTTTTTCCATTATAGTCAGTCCCACCTATCTTTGTTTTCCTGCTTAGAGCTTTGTTCTTGCCATCCTAGCTTAGAGTGAATGCCCCGGAATTTACACACTGCTGGCTCCTCCGGGTTCAGGTTCTAGTTGAACAGCCCCTCCTTATGAAGCCCTCCCTGATCTGCTGACCTAAATTAGCTTTCATTCTTCCCTCCACCTCTGTCTTGAAGGACTCATTAAAGCGTACACTTTGGAAAAAAGTTTTTTCCATAATCATTTCTCTATCTGAAAAAATCTTGTTCATTTTTTTTTTTTGGCTTGTTTACTATCTGTCTCCCTCATCTGCTTTTGCTCTGTGCCCTACCTAGAAAGTAAGAGTCAAGGGGCGCCTGGTTGACTCAGTTGGTAGAGCATGAGTCTCTTAATCTTGGGGTCATACATTAGAGTTCTATGCTGAGCATAGAGATTACTTTAAAAAAAAAAAAAAAGAAAGAAAGAAAAGGAAAAAAAGAAAGTAAGGTCAAGAGCAGAAGCCTGCCTTAATTCCACACTATATCCCCAGTGCTGTTAAAATATCCTGGTATGTAGTAGGTGCTCAATAAATGTTAACTGAATAATCCAGATGCTAGTCCCTCTTTGAGACTGAATTCAAATTGGTTGAGACCTGTAATCTCACATCTTGCAGAAATTCCCAGGGTCCTCCTTTCAATTCCATGAAATCTCATTGGATCTCTCAGATTTTAAAAATCTGAAAACTTATTGTAAGGGACACTTCTGCCTTCAGAATCTGTCTGATTCTGTCTGATCTGTCTGATTCTGTCTCACCGACTCTATCCTGTAGTTGGTGGCTTCTCTCTGCTCTGTACCAACCCAAACTGAGAAGCTTGGCTCTCTCCTAGACTTCGCCCTTTAGACACTCACCCATGTAGCTTTTTGGAAGTTTGTAGCAATGGGGGTGGGGGGAAGGGTTACAATCACAGAGAAACAGAAAACTTAATGATAGATACCAGACACAGAGGACCCTTTGTAAAAGGCTTTGGTCTCCTCATCCTTGGGATTTTTGTCTTTGTACCCTTCTCCCGAGACTCCTAAACCCTGCTCAGTTTTCATCCCCACTCTCTCTCCTCCCTTCTCTTCTTAACTCCAAGCCCTATTTCTTGTGCAGAGAAGTTGATCATTTTCCTGATCTGCTCACGTGATTCTAATTCTTACCCCAGTCTCACCCAAGTAGCTTGCAATATTCTTTTTCAAGGTGGTTCTGTCTCTTAGTATAACTCTGGTGCCAGCTGTTACAAATATTATGCTTTGGAGGATTATCTCATTTTAATTGTCATAGTATCAACCCTGTGGAATACATCCCATTATTCTCTCCATCACAGTTGAAGAAAATGAGAAAGGTTAGAAATGATACGCAATTTACTAAGGACAAGCATCAAATGATGGTGTTAATATGTGAACCCAAGTCCCAGACTTACAACGTGGTAATACATGTCCTATACACATACACATGTATGTGTTATATACATAAACTGTGCACAAATACGTGCACAGTTCATCTCAGAATATACGTTCAGTTCGTCTCAGTAGTTATTTATTCTGTCTCAATGAAGTTGTAAGTTAAAAGAACACCTCCAGGGGCACCTAATGGCTCAGTCAGTTAAGCATCTGCCTTTGGCTCATGTCATGATCCCAGGCTCCTGGGATTGAGCCCCGCATCGGGCTCCCTACTCAGCAGGGAGCCTGCTTCCTCCCCCTATCCTTCGGTCTGCTTGTGCTATCTCAAGCTCTCTCTCTCGAATAAATAAATAAAATCCTAAAAAAACCAAAAACACGTTCAGGTATTTAGGAACCTGGAGAGTCTAATGACACACAGTTATTACCCTGGTGGTGAGACTGAGGGGACCCAGATGGCCGTAAAGAACATGAGATCTGAAGTAGACACTGCTGGGCTCAAATACACATCTGGCCCTGGCATGACAGGTATGCGAACTTGGGCAAATCTCCTAACCCTCCTCAGCCTCAATTTCTGCATCTGTAAAATGGGAGTGACAGCAGTACCTATCCCATGGTGGTGTGGAAGGGATTAAATAAGACAGGGGATGTGAGGTGCTATAAAGTATTCCGTAACGTTGATGAAAAGGTGTCTTAGACGTATGACATAGACAACCTTCACTGGACACTCCGTGAGATAAAAAAGTAAAAAACCTTGTTCAGTGTCCATAATAATATATCTTTAAGAGAAGCAAGCCAAAATCAAATTATGAGAAGCATATTTTGCAGATGGGGATAAACTTTCCTCTCCCCAAGCCATTCACTCTTCCTATGGGCTCTGGCTTGGCGATGTGGCTCAGCAACAGCATCCCACCTCGTGACCCTCAGTCACAGGCCATGTGCCACCTGGGAAGAGAAGTCTTCTTGGAAAGGTGGTATGTTTTTATAGTTAGGGACGGTTGTTGCTCTCAGTGGAAGATGCTGAATAAACTATTGGCTGCTTCAGGAGCAAATCCTTGCTTATTGTTTATAGTTTTATAGGCAAGCCTCAGTAACACCAGTCTTCACAGTATTTGTGAAGGGATGGGTGTGAAATTTCCGTACAGTCAGTCCTTGCATGAAAAACTCTTCATAAGTATCTCCACTGAAGGATTTTTATTGTAAATTTTATTTCTAGGGGTGCCTGGGTGGCTCAGTGGGTTAAAGCCTCTGCCTTTGGCTCAGGTCGTGATCCCAGGGTCCTGGGATCGAGCCCCGCATTGGGCTCCCTGCTCAGCGGGGATCCTGCTTCCACCTCTCTCTCTCTGCCTGCCTCTCTGCCTACTTGTGATCTCTGTCTGTCAAATAAATAAAAAATTATTTCTAAGTATGATATCCTAGACTAGAAACAACTATTTTAAAAATCTGTGCTTTCTGTGAAACATAAGAGATACTTGGGAGATAACTGATAAAAGAGATGTGAGATTTGAGAGAATTAGTTTAACAAATTCAGATGTATCCAGAATACAATGGGGCTTAAGTCCAATTACCAAAAAACTGCAGTTTTCTATGTTGATGGGTATGAACATGGACATTCCCTAGATGATCCACAAACCTAAACTTAACCATTACTTAGAGTCAGGATTTACTAAAATGACTGATGAATGTCCCCTTTTGTTTTTCCTGTGCTCACCTTGGAGGAGGCACCTATAAGCAGTAAAGAAAAGGGCAATGAGAGACTGGAGGCCCACCTCTGATGACTGCTGGGGAGGTTACATTGTTAATTCAGTCAATGGGAAAGCCAGGAACAAGTCCTTTATCAATCAGAAGGATTCAGCTGTTACTCTTACAGTGACTGTGCCATATTATGTTCAGTGGCTCTCTATTTCTGAGATCAGACTGAAAAGAATCAGGCTTAAAATCTAGTACGTGTAAGTTAGGAGAAAACTGTGCAGGGATTTTTTTTTTTTTTTTTTTTTTTTTTTTAATGTGAGGGTTGTTTAAATTAATGGCAGCCTCAGAAACATAATCAAAGTCTCCCTCTTTCGGGGATGGCTGAGCTTCTGGCCAGATTAAAGGAGTGAGGCCAGCTTTTCAGGATGTGATCACTTTGGTATGCTTAAAATCATCCAACTTATTCAGAATCAAGATACACACCTAGCATGCTAAAATATTAAAACAAAGCATCATCTTACATGTCTTATAGAGGAATAAATATTTTGAAGGATTCTTTCAAAATGTGAACTACCAGACTGATGCCACCCAGGAGACCCTCTGGGGCTGTCACTTGTCCTCTGCAACAAGGCAGGTGAGGGAAGACTTTTGGTACAGAGAATCACACATACTATCCACATATCCCGGGACACTATCCTAAAACAATATTGGGTGTCATCCCTTAGAATTGTGCATTTTCTCCAAAACTCTTACTGTTTCATTAAGTCAACAAATACTTATTTAGTGATGACCATATGCAAGACTGAATTAGGAACTGTAGGAAATGCAAAGGAATAGGCGATGAAACACTTTCTATAAGAACTCAGAACTAGCCTGGGGTTTCCCAACTTCACACTATTGACATTTCTTGGTTGGGGTGAGGGAGTTGTTTTGTGCATTGTGTAATGCCTAGCAGTGACTCAGGCCTCTACCCAGGGCATGCCGGCAGTACCCTTCCCCATCCCCCAACTGTGATGATCAAAAACATTTTCTGACACTGCCTCTTGGCCCATGTCTTCTGGGGGGCAAAATCACCTCTGCCTGAGAATCACTGGTTTAGTAAAATAAACACACATATGACTAACACAAAAGACAGTGATGAGTGACAAGAAAGAAGTACAGATAAATGCTATTAGACTGTCACAGAAAGTAAAGATGACTTTAAGTTGAAGGCTTCCTGGAGAAGGAAGCATTGATAAGAAAGCCTTGAGGAATTTGGCATCCTAGGAGGAGGGAAAAGTGGACACCAATGAATGGAGGCACAGATGGCCTGGTTAGCTTTGTAGGAAATCACATCAAGACAGGCTAGGACATCAGGGCAGATGTTGGAAGGTCACTCAGCTCTTAGTAAGGAGGATTGTGCTGTAGTGATGGGAGCACATCACGATGCTTCCGTTCTGACTGCCACAGTTCTCTGTGGATAAACCATGGGTGGCTGGACTGTAGAGGGCTAGGATATTGAGAGCCAGACGGTAGGGCTGGCATGGGCAGTGGGTTGTCAAGAGCCTAGAAAAGTATGAGTGTCAGCAATATGGACCTCAGAAAATGTGAAATGTAAACTCAGTAAGACTTGGGAGTCAAAAAGGGAGAGGAATTGGGGGACCTGGATGGTGTAGTTGGTGGCTGATCGTCCGTCCAACTCTTGGTTTCGGCTCTGGTCTGATCTCAGGGTCATGGGATTGAGCCCCACATCGGGCTCTGCACTCAGAGAGGAGTCTACTTGGGTTTCTCTCTCCCTTTCCTTCTGTTCCTCACCTCTGTTTGCCCTCTCTCTCACTGAAATAAATAAATCTTTAAAAAAAAAAAAGTGAGAGGAATCAAATCTGACCTAGATGTTTGGAGCATGGTGTTGTTATTCATAGAAATGGAAAATGTTGGAGCAAAGCAGAGTTAAGCTTAGAGGAAGACAGAGTGCCTAGGTGGCTCAGTTGGTTAAGCATCTGACTCTTGATTTCGGCTCAGGTCATGATCTCAGAGTCGTAAGATTGAGCTCCCTGACTGGCTCCACACTGAGCTGGAGTCTGCTTGGGATTCTCTCTCTCCCTCTGCCCTTCCCCCACCACTTGCCCCTATGTACGTGCGCTCTCTTTAATGAAAGAAAGAAAAGAACTTTCTTTGTACTCCTTCTCACTTAATCCTTACCTCACCATGCAAGAGTAAAATTATCACTCCCACTTTCAGATAAGAAAATAGAGGCCGATAGACATAGACATATGTTCATAGCCAGATCCTACACAGAGATGATTCTCTGTCTGCTACAACAGGAGGGAACAAATGACTGCCTGTGGGCCAAATCCAACCCCCACCTGTTTTGCTGCAGCCTGTGAGCTCACAATGGTTCTTACATTTTTAAATGGTTGGATAAAGAATCAAAGAATAATATTTCATGACATGGGAAAATTATATGAAATTGTCCATGAATAAAGTATTCCTGTACTCAGTCATGCTCATTTGTTTATGAATTGTCTATGACTGCTTTTGCCCTATCTGTGGAGCATGTGACCAGATGTGACAGAGACCATTGGCCTGCAAAGCCATGAATATTTACTATCTAATCTTGACAGAAACAGTTTGCCATCCCATGTACAGCATGCTATTTCTGGCCATGACATCTGATCTACGCATTCAACTCTTACCTCTGTGCACAAACTTTCATGCTGGAATGAGAAAGACAGAGGGGTAGGAGGCACCCATCGCCACTCCCTGTTATAACAGTCCTACCCTAGAGTCCCAACATCCCAGGTCGGAAACACATTCCTCCAGTCAAAAAAGTGACAATATGAAACATGAGAGTAAGTGGAATCAGCTACAATAAGTGTTAAACACGGTTCGCCAGTGTGTCTGCATTTTTTTCAGAGAAAACATCAGAGAAGTCATCTCCAGATGCAAAATAAAAACCTGCAAAATTGGTGATTCCCGGGAAGAGAAAATAAATATCATTTCAATGAAGTCTGAAGGGATAACAGATCCTCAGAATTCCCCACACGGACACATCCCTATTTCTTGGCAGGTCTGCAGTAGGAACACAATCAGTATTTGGTGAAGAATGAGTAAAGGAATGAATAAGTGTGTACATGCAGAAAGGAGGGGCTAACCCAAGACAAAACCCAGTGTAAGGGAGGAGAACATTTAGGAGGTGAATCTCTGTCTGGGACCTTCATTTTCTAAGGGTTGTGGGAGGCCTGCGGGCTGGAGACAATATGGAGGAACAGATTGGTGGAGAGGAGGCGGGACAGGCAGGAGGCAGTCATAAGCTCCAATATTCCAAGAAAAACATTAATATTTCAGGGTTTCCGAAACTTGCCTCCCAGATGCCAAGCTTGCATCTGAATGAAGCTTTTAATTTTCCCCTTTTGTTTTCCCATCTTCCTTCACTGAAGACAATTTGACTTTTTTTTTTTTTTTGCAAACAAAATGACAGAATGGGATGCATATTCTAAAGGCACACTTGAAATCCTGCCTCCTCTCTAGTTTTAGGTTTATTCTTATGCTATTTCAGAGCCTAGTCCTTCATATTTGCTGCAGAGATGCTCCATACATATTGATACTCTTGCATTTCATTATTCCATATACTTAAAGATAGGTTACTTAGGCAGCTTGTGTGAAGCAGAAATGACTGGAATGTTTGCCACCTGGAAATCTTGACCAAGTTTTTCTCAAATATTTCTTCTTTCCCTTTCTAATCTATTTTATTTCTTTTCTTACTTTTTCTGTTTCCTCTGTTTATAACAACAAAAATAAACATTGACATGTTTTATCCTGTTTAATACATATCCCTCCATTAATACCATGAAGTCGATACTATTCATTTCATTTTATAGGTGGTGAAACAGTGGTGCAGTTGGTTGACTTGGCCACAGCCAACTAGCTAGAAAGTAGCAAACCCAAAATTCCAGCCCATCTCTTGTTTGAAACCAAAACCAGAACATTTTGCCTTACCAGACAAGACACTGGGGTATGGTTGTTCAGGTTGTGCACTGTACCATTTGAGAGGAACCCTATAATGGCACTCCCTCAAACAGTGTAATATTCACAATCAGCAGACATATATGACAGCTCTGGAACAGGCAGAGCTGGGAAAGGTAGCCACGTACCAATGGAGAGTTTTCAGATGCAAATGTTTGAGCAAGAACTTAGGACAGAACAATTAATAATTTTTGGAAAATAATATGTTATTAATGAAAATACACTACAAACAGATATTAGAAATTTGCATATAGTGCAGCATTGACAAGATAGAACAGATACATCCAGATAAATCAACAATCTGGCAGGGAGTCACTTTGTCACTTATATAATGACCATGTTCCTGATATCTATGGATTCCCTTCTCTTCCTTTTTATCCTTCCTTCCTTCTTTCCTTCCTTCCTTCCTTCCTTCCTTTCTTAACAGCTTCTGTCTCTTCTAAGTATTTCCACTTGAGGAGCCACTCCTGACTGGGGCAGGAAGGGATATCAGTAACCTCACACACCATCTGGTAGTCTTGTAAGTGATGCTTGGTCTTCCACGCAGAATTCGATGGGCTAGGGATTAGCCTCTTCACATTCATTACAGCCCCTCCCTTCTCCTGCCACACTGGCCCAGCCATACAAGGGCTCCCCACATTGGCACACAAGTTCCTTTGCTGAGACTGGCATTCTGCAGTGAAAACCAAATTTCCTGTTAGGCTTTATCCTCGGCACATCCTTGCCTAACTTCTGCATGGGACTGGAATATGATGGCATACTGGCCAAGATTTTCATTGTGCTTATTGGAAAGCACATTTTGGTGTCAGACCCTCCTAGGTATGTATTCCAACCTTGTCACTTACTAGCTAAGAGGTCCAACATGGTCACTTAACCATGTTGGACTTCACCCTTCTCATACATGAAAAGGGCACATTATGGACTCCTTCACATGAGTGAGATCATCCATGAGCAGACTCTTCCCTTTCTTCTCTGAGAAAGACTCATGGGGCAGGTATTAAGAGGTTTTCCGTTGTAGAGAATGGTTACCCAACTCAAAGTTATTTAAACAGTAAGGATATTTATTGGCTCATAAAATGAAATCCAGAAGTAGGGCAGCCTCAAGATTTGTTGACCCCTACCATTTAATTATGTCATCAACAACCAGGTTCCTTTTATTTGCCCATATAGCCAGCTACTAGGAAGACCTCATTCTAAGGTGAGTTCTCTGCTTCTTAGTTTGGTGGCTTCATTGGTGCCATATGCTTTTCTATTCGCTTTGGGAGTGGGGGAAGGGGGCAGGACTCTTTGGAATCCAAGTCCTTCTCATTCATTTGCTTAGACCGATTTCAGTCGCACACTATTTATGGATCAATAATTGTTCATGGGAAATGTTAGAGGCTGACTGGTCCAAGTCTGAGTTCCTGAACCAGCACAGGTCAATGAATTACCATGCTCAATTAAGCAATAAGGACCATTCCTACTCGAGTGGAGGCGTCCAGGGAGGAAAGGGTCAGGTGAATATTAGAGAACCAGCCTCCACAGGATGGAACATTGAGCTGTGTGGCTCACATCCCTGCTCTAGCAATTACCAGTGGGGTTACCATTCCTGAACTTCAGTTTCTCCCTCTCAAAATATGAGATAAAAATAGTACTTGTCTTATTGGCTGGTTTTAAGGATTCAGTGAAATAAAGCATGTGAAACTCTTAGCAGAGAGACTGGCAGGTGTGTTATTGTTATTAACAGGAATGCCTACAACTTCTGGATGTTATTGTAAGTCTATATGCATAGAAATGTGTTACCACTTCCTCCAAGATTTGATTGTTATCTGATTCCCGAGTCCCTACCACAGACCGCTCCGCAATGGGATGCATGATCACATCCAAATGCTTCATATCCTCTCTGTACTGTATATCTGACTGTTCAGCTGCTCATGAGGGGTTGGCTGGATTAGTCTCTTCCTTGTCTCTCCCATGACTGTCTCATTGGATCTAGATTTAGATCTCCTCCCTGGTGACATGAAATATTGAGATCCCAGCTTGCTTTGTTTTTCAAAGCCCACTCATATTTCGTTAATTTTCTTGGTGACCAAGAAATGATGAATAACAAGTACAGACAACTGGCTGGACCAGCATGGGCGTCTATCTTATGCCAGTTCCGGATAAAAAAATGTCTCCTGTGGTTCCAGTTGCTAAGATGCCTACTACCCAGCACAAGTATTTGTTTGATACCTGCTTTAAAAAAAAAGATTTGTTTATTTGAGAGAAAGAGAGAGAACAACCTGGAAAGGGCAGAGGGAGAGGAAGAAGCAGACTCCCTGCTGAGTAGGGAGCCCAATGCAGGGCTCGAACCCAGGACTCTGGGATCATGACCTAAGCTAAAGGCAGATGCTTAACAGCAGAGCTACCCAGGCTCCCTGACACCTGCTTTTAAGCTAAACTGCTTTATTAATATCCCGACCAATATAATTACTATGTTTCTTAGCATCTCATTTCTTCCTAGAGCTATAGCATTGTTAAATGTTACACATCTTCAGATGTTTTAAAATTCCCATGGGCTTTACCCCCTTTTAAGTCAGGTTCTTCCTCTTTTGGCATGCTATCATTATCCAAAAATATTTTTAAAATCCTGTTCTATTTTTTCATTTGTCTTCTTTGATAACATGAACAATCTCTTTTTCAGTCTACTCAGTTGCATTCTGGAAGGTATAATGAACTAACTCTGTGGGTTTGCACTGTTTTCATATTTTAATTTCTGATCCTTACTTTCTCTTTGATGGTCCTCACCATGGGGGCCTGGAAGTGCCACATGATGTTCAGTTCTTTAAAAAAGTGGACTATGCTTGGAGGGATAGCTCATGAGACTAGCTCTTGGTTATTTAAAAAATTCCAAGGGGAAGTTGGAGGTTAGTCTGTCGGGAAAATCCATGAGATCCAAGGGCTCCAGTAGCGGTTTCAGGCTGGCATATGGGTAGAAGTAAAGGTTACAAACAGATGGTAACTGCAGTAAGAAGCAAATATTTTCATTTTTAAAACAGCAGACACAGCACCAGGCCCCTCATGGCAGCATATCCTGTTACAGTGGGAGAAACTGGAGCTCGGTGGCAGGCTTTGGCATCACCAGAGAGGATCAGGGAGATTCAGAAAGGGAGCATTTGGGAGGGTGGCCCTCCCTTCCTCTCCCCTCCCTTCCCCACTCTGGGCCAGGAGCACAGATGTGTGCTGCTGGCCGAGCCTCTGCTGGCTGAGACACATGTCTGGGAGGGAACCGGCCTGCAAGGCTGGGTTCTGCCTTTGGCCACAGATGACAGCCAAAACTGGCACCAGACCAACATTGAAAAGAAAGTCCCTCCCATCCCCAGAAAGATGTCTTTAAGGAGGATACCTCCTACTTGTGAATATGAAGGAGACAGAACAAAACCCAGGTGACAGATAAGCTGCATTATTGGAGGACCAGAGGGAGTGGATATTTTACTCACTTTAACATACTGCTGTTACTTTCCTTACTTTTAACCGCCTCCTGCGCAGCTGCCCTCAGGAAGGGAGATGGTGGCCTGGCATCCAGCATTGTCCAGAAGCATCACAGCTGTGCCCTTGGAGAAAGTGAACAAAGGAAGTGGAGTATAGTGAGGGTAGCTGCGTGTGTTTGTGCACACCATGAGCGTGTTTATGCACATGCATGCGCACATGTGACGGGCACACTGCTGGTAAGGGGACAGTGCAGACAATGCAGGCCCCTTTATTTGACTTTCTGCTAGGCTCTGATGTCAGAGTGCTTCTCTCCTTGCAGATCGGAATCTAGAAACATTCGGGTACCTTGGTCCCTGGCGTGTCTACCCCCAGGGTCTTGGCTTAAAGGATTCCACTGCTTATCTTGCTGATTCCTGAGTGTGCAGCGCTTCTCTTCTGCTCCTGTGGGCACCAGGGCTGGGCTTTTGTGACTCCTGCCCTCCGGCCACTGCAGACTCTATAAGCCCTCAGGAGAGAGAGAGGATTAGAGGAGGCATCTCTGAAGTTGTGAGAATCTGGGGCTTATCGGAGCCAAGCCTGATTTACATTGGAGCTTTGTTGGAATGGCTGCCCACCGGCACATTCAGGATGCTGTCAGAAGCTTCCACTGCCTTCTTCATTCCTAATGTAGCGATTTCAGATAGTTAATTAACCTGACTCTGATATTTCCCTCCTTTGGAACTCCAGACAGACTTAGAATTTGCCTTTTAAAAATGACCCACATCCTGGGAAATGGGGAAGACAAATCTTCATCCATTTTTTATTTTAGTAGGCTTCTTCTTATTTCTTCAACTTTTTTTTCCCTTCAACTCACTTGATAATTAGTAAATTAACTCTCTGCTTTTCGATTTATTAATGTGCATATTTTTTAATTGCCTGTTTTGTGCAAATTGCTACGGTGGGCACTTTGAAGAAGACAAAGAAGTAGAAAATCCTCAAAATTGACCTCAATCCCCAAAAATTGACCTCAAGGAATTTGCAGTCCTGGTGGGATTATAAAAGCCGACATGAAAATTGGTACAACATTTTAGATTATGTTAAATCCCAAATGACTGGAATGAGTGGTAAATGCTCTGAAAATTTCAGAAGCACAGAGTTCCGTCTCTGACGTCTTCGTGTTTGTGGAGTTAGGGTGCTCTTGAATCCTGCAATCACCAACACTCACCATGTGACCTTGAACGAATCTCCTGTCCTTTCTAGGCCTCAGCTGCTTCTTTTGGAAAAAGGGACAAATAATATAAACTAGTGGGTAGTGAACAGATAAAATATTGTCATGCGTAGGAAGGATTTAACAATGTGGCTGGCCCATGAGTGCTCCACAAAAGCTGTTATGTTTAATTTAAACACAATTGTTTAATTGTGTTAATTGTTAAACACCTGCCAATTGCATTTGCTCCTTACTGTTAATGGGCTTTTCAGTGCTTCCTGGTGCAAGTGACCAGAGATAATATTTAAAGTCTGAGTATCCTTGCTTCCTGCGCCCTCCCCTCTTTAGTCCCTAAAATAAATGTAGGGTCAAGGATCCAATGCTTCACCTCACCAGCACTTCACAGCTGTTGGTAAGGATACAGTGTGGGGGTCAAACTCTAGGAAGGATGTTTCAGGAAAACCAGCACCAAGCCCTGCTCCCAAGGAGGAGGTGAGGCAAGAGGAGGGCCGTACATGGATTCCTCTGTCTTCCTTACAGCTGTTGCCAGGCACATTTCCTTTCCTTAATTTAGTAGGGAGCCTTTGATCACAACTTTAGTGCTGAAGCCTCAGGAACAGGGCCTGTAGGACAGAAACTTCAAATACAGGTATGCATATATGTAAAAACTCCCCATTTCCGTTTTTTTTACAACTTCCCTAAAACTCACTGCAGGTGTCTCCTTCAGAGCTGGGCTTGGTGGATAAGTGTTCCATGGGAAGATTTCATTTTGCCCTTAAACAGGTGTGCCTCCTGTGAGGTTGGAAAGCAGTTCCCCGTCTACCACGGGGCAGCAGGTGGGAAGCTAGACCACTTTGGAAAGCTGATCTTGTTTGAGCTTTCCATATCGCTCCCCTGAAGGCTACTGGTGGAAAGAGAGCCCAAAGTTGGAGGCTCCAAAAACCCTGCAGTTAGTTTCAAAAATGTATCGGCCTGTGAAATTGTTTCCAGGCCGCAGGGTTCTCTTCGCACACTGTGAGCACCAAAGCCAGGCTGGGGGAGGGCAGAGCCCACACAGGGCTCCCACCAGCAACTCTGTGGACTTGCTTTCTTTGCTCTGGCTCAGGACCTGGTAACTTGGGCCCTGGGCTGATTTTCAGGGCTGTAGTATTAGCATTCATGCTACGGTCTGTGCCTAGAAGGCCCCAAGTCCTTTAGTACCGTAGGACTCTGGAAGAGACCTCTAAATATGCCTCTTGGCACATGGATTATTTTGAGCTGTTTATTTTAAGAAAGAGCAGACACAAGAAAAGATCTTATGAGAAAACAACAACAACAACAACAAACAAACAGAATAAAGCTTGCCCTTTCTTAAGGGAAAACATATTTGTAAAGGAACTGTCCATTTGTAAGGGAGTCTCCCCTTCTGTACTTGGAAGAGAAGGAGGACTCTAAGTCACCAAAGGCTTATCAGTGGCAAAGTCACCAGCTTACAACTGCACAATGACCCTCACCCACATGTACCGTGTTCACGTACCTGGTCATCTCGCCACATTTCACCTCCCCAACACCGGCCTTTCTTTGGTTTAGCTGGAGACTGTATTATACCTAAATTCTAAGCCACCTCCTCAAGTGACTTAATTTCTTAGGTTTCTCCCATGGACCTATGAGATATACTTGCTAATAAACTCCTGTTCATTTTTTCTCTTATGAATCTGTCTTTTGTTATATGGGTCCCAGTCAACACTTGGAAGGATAGAGGAACAATTATTTTTCCCTCTCCTGTAGTATCAACTACATGAACATCCATTTATTTGTTTACCATCAACTCCAAATGAACTCCTAGCCAGAGATAAGGGGATTCAAAGACAAGAGTGGTACCCACACCATACCTAGGTGTGTGTGTGCACAGAATTATAATTTTTTTAAAATTTTTAATTTTTTAAAAGAATTTATTTATTTGATAGAGATCATAAGTAGGCAGAGAGGCAGGCAGAGAGAGGGGGGGAAGCAGGCTCCTTGCTGAGCAGAGAGCCCGATACGGGGCTCGATCCCAGAACCCTGAGATCATGACCTGAGTCGAAGGCAGAGGCTTAACCCACTGAGCCACCCAGGTGCCCCCAGAATTATAATTTCTTATGACTAGTACAATTATATTGTACTGGGTGGGGAGTTAAAGGTATTAAATTGTTAAACTCCTGTATTTAAATCAAACTACAACTTTTAAAACCCTGGTTTGGCTTTTAAAAAAAATATAACATATATGCAGCCTCAAAATTTGAGAGTGACCCACGACCTCTTTTTATGTCTAAGAGAGGATGTGCACCAAAGTTTGCAGTGAGCTTTAATTATGGTGATTATAAACCAAAAATACATGGTACCCAGTAGGAGAAGTATGAGGATATTTATGGCAACAAGAAAGCAAATTAATAGAAATTAGAACGGTCTTGGAAAATCCGGAAGGAATGTTGTCATAGTATAGATGTTTGGACATTCCTTCTGCAAAGTATAGCTTGCTCTATGACACCCAGGGAGAGTTCTAAAAACCCGTCCTTCAGACGATTTTAATCTCTTGAAAATCACATAATTTACATTTTTCCATTCATCATGTTACATCAGACACTATGATCATAAAAGTTACTTGTGCATTGTTTGGTTCTATTAAATATTCATTACCATTAGTACCGACCACAGCCAATGACATAACTACAGTATCGAGTGCTAACCTTGGACTCTGCAGAGCCCCAAATCTCCTAGACTAGACCTAAAAGTAACTAGAAATCCGTGAAGTGTTGATCTTCTTCTGTAAACCTAACCAAAACATTAATGGGGAGGGCTGTTTAAAAACAGCTCCTCAAGAGGAGGACTGGAGTGTTTGCCCCTTCAGTGCACAGAGCTGAGCATTTGGCTCTGAGAGGTGTTTCGGAAATATTTGAATTGGCCTGAATTCCTGTGTTCGAGGCAGAAGTGCGTGCCCTGGATGTGGACTGTTTGTTGTGGCTGCGGTTGCCAACACTGCTTCTCAAACTCTAAGAGACATGTCAGTCGATGATACTATTCTCATCTTCTGTGCGTGCTAAAGAAAAAAGACATCCCTGGTGGGGAATGGGCTTGAAAGCAGGGTACGTGTGTTTGGAGTGAGGGGAGAATGAAACGGGGGACAATGCCACCACTCTGAGGAGAGCTCTAGTACTTTCCAGAGGGCAGATAAAATGCCCCCTCAGAAAACAAACAGATCCGCCTCAACCATTAGCTCTGCAGAGATGTGTTTCTCCAAAGGACAAACTTCTCTTTGTTTAAGGAAGATAACATTTTAGAGAGGCCCCCCTCAAGTGGTCAGCAAGCTGAAGCCAAGCTTTGAGGATGATTAGAGATCTAATGGCTGGCCCATTAGGTGAACCGTAAGATCACATGTTCTGGAAAAAGATCTATTGAGCCTGTGGATAAGAAATAATAACTATACAACTGAAGATCCAAAAGGAAAAGAAAAGGAAATGGGTCGATGTATCCCATATATAGATTTAGCGCCTTCCAGCTAACCGAATTTGCTTTCTTCCCTCCCTTGTCTGCCCTGCCCTGTGTAGGGTGATTCACCAAAGAGTGAATTGTGACATGCAGGAGGGTCTCATGAAAATTAGAGGTAGGACACATGCCTCTGGAAGATTCTCAGGACCGGCAGAGAGCTGTAGTTTGGAGGTGACACCTGTGTCACATCCCTTCTCCCTCCCACTCTCTCATTCTCAAATTTCTGAAGGAGCATTCTCTTAACAAAATGATCACCTAGTAATAATAACAATGGTGATGTGACAGAACAAGAAAAACCATTAATAATGACTTGGGGCTAAAGAAGCCTTAAGTACTAAAAAAATGTTACCCTGCACAACTTCAGCTCTGCCTCCTGCCAGATCCTATCTTGTAGCAGGACTTTTTTCCATGATGTACAGTTACTAATTACGTAACTGCAGAATTAGACCCTAGGACACGTATCCAGTCTCTATTACCATCCTGCAGAGAAACAGAACACTGAATTCCAGTACTGAATGTATCATTTGGAGTGCTACATCAGCTCTTCAAAGGAAAGCATAATTTCTAGGGCCAAAGAAGCAGCTACTAAAATCACAGTTTACATGGAAACGTTTGATCACTGTCTAGGTTAAAATGGGTCATTCTCTTGGTTTCGTTGTTGCTATTTTTCTTTCTTTGCCATGCTGGTGGCTTACTGACCGTGTGTGTATGCATGTGTGTGTGTGTGTGTGTGTGTGTGTGTGTGTGTGTAACTGTCTGTTTGGTGTGTATTCAGTCATTTGCATTTTTGTTTCTGTGGCATGCTTGTCCAGTCATGGTTTCCACAGGGTCGTCATCTACAGCTGTACAGGTAGTGCACTGCCCAACTCCACCGGATTAGGCAGTGATGCTGTGAGTGAAAATCATGACCATTGCCAAGTCTAATATAGGCCCTTATATATAAGAAAGAAGAGCTACCCTCTTTCTTCCCGTGAGGAGCAATAGCTTAAGTAGGGACAAAGTTCACAAACAAGATGGAAGGGATTTGGGAGGGGGAGTGAGGAATCTCTTTATTTTTGCTTGTGGGTATGGACTTACCAAAGAATCAAAGGTAGATGCCTTGGGGCCTTAGGTAAGGGAGGTGGTCTCTCCAGCCCCATTGCTGACCAGGAGTTTCCCAAGCTCCCAAAGCAGCTGTGGAATCAAGGGCCACTCTGCCCTTGAGCAAATGAGAGCCTTCAGGTCTGACAAGTGAGGGGCACCTATCTCTCCTGTGCCCCCACTAGCTCTACCTCTTTGACACAGAACCCCCTCTGAGAGGGACAGTGTGGCCAGCAGAACCGAAGAGACTTATCTTGTGCCTTAGCTTTGCATTTTCTGCACATTTAAGGTTTTCCCCAACTTTTTATACACTTACACATTCTACTGGCCCTTTTAGGTGATGGCAAGGTTCCAATGATTCTGGGGGTTGTGCCCAGGTATCTGTATTTTTAAAAGGCTCTCAGTTGATCCCAACATTTACCTCAGTTTGAGTAAGGCTGTGATGAGCCTGCTCGGTGAGCTGGGGTTGGAATGCAGAAACCCGCTCAGGGCTCTTTACTTCCTGGGTCCCATTCTGTCTCGTGGTGTGCTCCGTCCCACCTCTTTATTCATCCCAAAGCTTCCCAAAACCCCACTGGGTGACTCTCAGCAGGACCAGTCTCCGGGCTGGAGACCGATCTCGGCAACTACAAAAATACAATATGGAAAAGGCATCGTGTTTGGTGTGCCGACCGCCCTCATGTGACCCAGCACTCCTTCTTATGGAACACACAAGACAGTCTTTTCTTTTCCGTTTGAGTCAGAGCCATCAGACCAGTCTCTGCCTTTTAAGGATGTTGTGAGGTCTGCACCCAGGCTTATAGGATTCTAATGGGGTCTGGATGATGATCTGAACTACAGTTCCTCCTCTTTATAGAATATTGGATTCCTGCGATGCATCAAAGCTGTTGAGGAGCTGCAGATAGTCTGTTGCTTGATCTGGACTTATCGAGAAAATTATCAGAGAATGGAGTTTTGCTACCCAGAGGAGCAAGAGCAGAAGTTGCTTGAAGGGGCAAGTTAAAGGTTGGGGATCCGTGCGTGTTTGTCTTCTGACTAGAATGCCGGCGGTTTAATGACAAGAGACGTATACACTAGGTTGATATTGAGATTCACGATGACGTGAGAGATCTCAAAGACTAGAAAGAACATCTGTGGTCAGTACCGGGAGGCTCCAGAGGCCTTTGCCTCAGCTCAGCACCATGGACGGCCATCTTCAGCCTTCTGTGGCTCTGCTCCATCTGTGTCTCTGTCAGACATAATGAAATCAGACAGGCCCATGGAGACCTCTTTTCCCTCCTCACAAGTTTTTAATAAAACCCTTTGAACAACAGAGCTGGGCATCTCTGAAGCCTGAAATTAAAGCAATAAGATGGAAGATTACTCACTTGTCAGCCTGCACCAAACTGCATCACCGACACAAATTCCAGGGGAGTTTTTCTAAATCTGCCGACAATGTGAGGCTCTCCATCTGGAGGCTTTTCTTTCTTACTTTCCTAGGAAGATACAGCACCAGGGAAGGGAAGAGAGACACTTCATTCTCTGCCACTAACAACATGTGAATCAAGCCCGAATCGGGTTTGCATAAAAAGTAATTTTGGGAGAGGATCGCCTTTGAATAAGGAAGTGTCCTCAATTCAGACTTGCTGAGACAAAATGTAATCAGTCATTCCGTCCCTGCCACTAATCTGTCTTCCTTCCAGGAGGAATGGCCACCCTGGTTTCCAGATATGCTGGGTTCCCACATTCACACTGGCCTTGATGCACACTCTCTACCTGACACTGAAGGGGGATGTCCAGTGCGCCTGACCTTGTGGGGCTCATGGGCCAGAGGGCAAGGGTGACAGCAGACAAATACGTAAGTCCTATAATGGAATGTCAGGTACTGCTGAGGGCCAGGTCATGGGCTATGGGGTATGGGAGAACGGGGATATCTGAGGGTGTTTGGAAAGGGCCTCCGAGCTCCAGGCTGTAAATTAAGTATCTTGTAGACTGGTCCTTTTTTCAAAGCAAAAATCCTGGCTTAATTCTGTAAGTAAAATTGTTCAGTTTTCTTAAAAAGAAACTTTATTTAGCCCTAGATGAAATTTAAGAAAGAATTAATAGTTCTCTTTTCTTCTCCCCTCCCTTCTTTCCACTGCTTTCCTCCTCCCTCCCTTCCCCTCCCTCCCCCCCTTGCTTTTCAGTCCTCTCCTACCTCTCTATCTTTCATCTTTCTCTTGACTATCTACATAACAAAGAAAATTAAATGCAAAGTGTTTCTGTTCCTATATAAATTCTTTCGGAATCATAAGCTCTCTTAATACCTCTGCCTTCCCATACCTTCTGGCTGAGCTCCCCCATAATGTAAATCTTACAGCGGCTTTCTGGGGGGTTTTGGCCCAGACCTATAATGGATATATTAAAACGCATGGGCCTCAAGCTGAAAAGGCCTGACAAAAACAGTGAACTATGGTCTAGGTTCTGTAGTGATTTCACATCATTCTCCACACTAAGGCATTGAACCTGAATTAGGGACCGATGGTGTCCCCTGACCCTTGGCCTTAGCACAGAGCTGTCATCTTGAGAAAATGTATTCAGGACTGTATGGCTCTGAGCCCTGGAAAGAAATACAGTTCCACTCAAGTGGTTTAAGTGAAGAGAATATAATGAATGGGCTCCTTGGAGAGGTGGGAGTGGGGGAGGGAGCAAACCATGGATGGCAAGCATCCAGAGATTGGCCAGAGCCAAAGCCATTATCACTTCCAGGGCTGAAGGGCCAGGGGAAGGGGAATTTGCTCCCAGAGCCCACTGAGAAGACAGTCCTGGAGGCAGTGGCCTGACAGGATGCTGCCTGTCAGCGATAAGGAGTGGAGAGGGGATGAGCACAGAGGCCACCAAGCCCGCAGCCTCCTTTCACTCTCTAGTGTCCAACCCAACAGAAGCCAGCTGTCGGGGACCAGGGACACTTTGTCCCTGGGGTACAGAGCAGGATAGAGAAAGGCAGAGACAGGAGCCTGGGGAAGCAGGTGCGAAATCGGGAGCACAATGGCCCTTCCTACCACTTACCTGCTTCTTAGATGGTTGGCCTATATGCCCATTGGCAGCGGCTACTATGGCAATCGATTCTTCCCTTCTTCCTTCAGTTGTCATAGCCAAATATTCAGCAATGTCACACTTGGTAAATGCGCTCCCAGATCAAAGTGTTAAGGTGACCTAATTCAATCCCATCTTTTACTTTAATCCATTTCCAGCGGTTGGTCTGTGAAGACTTGATCTGGTCAAGCATCTTGGCCATCATCTCTTCCCTCCCCGAGTCCCTCTTTTGTACTGTAAGATAAAAGAGCATTTCAAAAGAATTTAAATACGTTTTTTCTAAATAAACTCATAAGAATTTCCCCTCTGATTCAATTTTAAGGGCCTGTCTATAATTTTATTATTCCTTCCTAATACTTTCTTTCATAAAGAAATTTAGGACTTGAATGTCATCTTAAGGCCATTTTTCTGTCACAGGAGCCATAAAGCTGAGAGCAGGGCTGTCAGGGGCCTCCTGTCACAGTCCAATTCCTGCTGAAGCCTTCCCGTTGGCTGCATTTGTTGGCTCTGGCTACAGTGATTTCATGGCTTACATTACAGGCCATACCAGTTCCTTTCTTAGAAGAAATAGTTTCCTTGGCCTTGGCTGAGAGGATTTTTTTCCCCCATGAAAAAAGACAACCCTTGAGAACTTGGCCAAAGGCATACATTCACACAAACCTACCCACTAAATCTGTGTTTAAAAAATATAATGGTTCAGCTAATGTTTATTGTGAAAAAAATGGTCATTGCCTACAACTTGACCCACTTTGAAGAAGCAGATCTCCCTACTGCTCCCTGGAAAGAACCCTTTCCTTTGTTGTGTTCCATGTGTGAACAGAGAAAAATCACCTTTAAACTGACATTGATCCACAGGCTTTACCAACCCAAAGCCCTACAAAGAGCATGTCAGCTCATCTTAGAGCTGAATAGCATTACTAATTAGACCTGGGATTTATGCTTCTGTTTATTGGTGCTTCCCAAGCACTTCCAGCTATCCCTTTTTGTAGCCTGAGAATAAGGAAGGCAATGTGGGGAAAAAAAAGACAAATCCCAAAAAACAAAAGCCCCAACTCATCAATATTATGTTTTATTGAGACCCTCAAGGCCTTACTATAGCATGGAAATCATGTCAACTCTATTTGTAGCTCTGGGAAGTTTAGGCAGACTAACTTGAAGAGAGCATCTCCACTCACAAAAATGTATCTTCAGTCCCTTCCCTATGAAAGATCACTGGCCTCCTGTCCCTTCACCTACCACGTCATCAGAAGTCAGGTCTCGGACAGGGCCAGGTAGGAATCCAGCGTAGGTATTTTTACTTAAGTGCTGATGAGCTGTGGTGTCTGAAACTATAAAAAAGCCATTAACAGAGTAGCCAGATGCAGAGGGAAGAAAGTCCATATAAAGCACAGCTGTTGAGATCATTCTATTCCTTATGTGCTGTTTTAGCAACAGTCTGTTCCCAGGCCTGTTGTCTGAAGCAGGAAATGTTCTCGTCTGCCCTGGTCTAGCTTTCCTTGTGCAAACCTAGAACACAGATCTGATACCAAGGTCAGGGTAACGGTTCTTCTCTATAACTTGGTGGGTAGTCCCTCTATCTAGGTTGGTGGCAGGAGCTATTTACACTCTTGAATATAATCAGAGAGGAAGATCCTGCTGATTCCTGACCCAGAGGGAAAAGAAAAGAGCATTCCTGCCTGGCGTGTTCTGGGACATGCATCAACTTCAAAAATGACTCAGTTCCCAGGGATGCAGAATTTTCAAACTTCAAGAGACTGAAATTGTAGAGCTTCTTGAGTTGCTAAGTTGATGTGCAGACACCCAACAGGCATTTGGGTATCTGCACTGTCATCTCTTTGGTGATAAAAGCTGCAGTTATTAATTGTGAACGCACTGTTTAGAAATGGTTGACGTTGAACCTGGAAATCTGGTAACATTCTTTCCCCTGCTAACACCCCTCCCATGCTTTTTCACTGAAATGCGGGTAAAATTCTCAACCTCTGCACAGCTTTTTCTGAGCCCTCCCTATTGGCCAATCTCCTTTCTCTTCTCTTTCTCCCTGTTTTACTGGGCTCACGCCACACGCTGGCTTTGTTTCTGTCCCTCAGACATCCTAAACTGGTTCTCCTATCAGCACCTTTGTACTCCAGGTCTGTCTTAACTCAACACTTCTCCTTGCCAGAGAAGGCTCTCTCCCCTCTCCAGACACTCTCATACTCACCCTATCACTCTGTTTATTTCCTTCAGAATAATGATGACAATCAGTTTTTTTTTCTTCCTTCTTTTGGTCTGTTTCCTCCACTAAAAGATCCAAAGGTAGGAGGAACCGTGCCTTGCTCACTGCAGTATCTCCATGAGCAGGAACAGAGAATGACAGGTAGCACAACTCAAGATATAATCACTGAACAAAGTAAGTGAAGCCTATTGGCTAATATTAATGTCCAATATAAATCCTTGTGAATGTGAGCATGTTAGGTTCATAGTCCACATTTTCTCAGAGCCTAAGACTACTGAGATGCAAAGCATCAAAGCAGGATCGACCCATGCTGGAGGCGGGGGAGGGGGGCAGGGACGAGAGTTCAGTGAAACTTCAAGTTTATGAATTGGTGAAGTTAACCGCGAGAATTCTAGCAAGTGTCCACCTTCCTCTCTTTTTCTCCCTCTTTTTTTTTTTTTTTTTCCAATTTGGGTTGTAAATGTGGGCAGTGATACAAGTTCTGACAAAGACTTTTTAATCTAAGATTTATTGAAAATGAAGTAATGCTTTTTTCACTTTCTCTCAGTGTTCTTTTTCTGCCAAATGGATATCATTTTTTTTTCTTTTGTAATAAAGGCTATAGATACTTCAACTGGTATGAGGTAAGATCTTATATATTAATTTTCACGCTTTTCTTCCTTCTCCATAATTCCTGACACTTTTCCTAGTAGCTAGAGGGTCCACACTGATACAAGGAAAATTCGGATTATTGTATCCACAACTGTCAAGGAAAGAAATAAGTGATGGTTTGTTTGCTTTTGCCTCTCAAACATCCTAAATTGGTTCTTGCATCAGGAACCAGTTGCTAATGGGGTTTACTTTGGATCAAAAGTAAATGTTCTGAGGGGAACTGAGTACCCCACTTAAGAGTTTGTGCAAAAACAAAGCTTGACAAGAAAACCAGGGTGGGGGGGACAGCAGAAGATCTTGCTCCATTATCCCTTCTTGGAGCACAGAGAGATTTATGTGGGAATGTGACCTGAAAGGGCCAGACTGGGGTTCTAGGGGGAGAGGATAAAGTGAGAGGTGGCAAAGGACAGCCAGGGGCCAAAGAGCTGCGTGGAAGGTAAGCGAAAGCTACAGGTGGCCATCTCTCTTTATTCATCACTGGGGCAAAAAGCCAGTGAGGTGGGTCTCACCTGTGTCAGGAGAGGTTTTGCCTTTGTCCAGAGGGGGACTTACCCCCACAGCTGCCTGGAGCTCGGTCCTCAGCAGAAGGGACCTGAGACTTGGCAGAGCTCCCTTCTAAAGATCCTGTTTGGAAAGCTACCCTTGGGCACAGAGGGTGCGTCCTTGGACCCCTCGGGGAGGCAGTGACAGGCGGAACACAGAGTGGATAGTGCTGGAGAGCCAGGAAATTCCTACCTGGTACACAGACAGATTCTTCTAGGAGATGATGATACCTGGTGGAATATTGGTCCATGCCTTGTGTCACAAATAAGTCCAACCGTGGTCTCATTTCTAATTTAGGGACCTCCTATAATGTGCTTCTTGGTGGACTCTGGTCTTGAGAAAGTAAAATATGCAAAACAGTTTTTGGAATGGAGGCATCAAAAGGTAAATAAGCAGGTGCTGTTGGCCACCTGCTGATGTCATCACTGCAGATCCAGCCCGTACTGGAGAGTGCCCGCACTTGACCCTTCAGGGAAGAAAACTTTATACTGTTTAAAAGAGTCCTTACCCTCCCTAGCGTCTTAGAGACTCCTAATCCTACCAAATTATGGAGGTCAGCAGAACACTGAGAAGCAGGGCAATCATTAGCATGATGAAGACTTCTTGAAACTTCTTTGTTTTATTATACATCATCCCCTCTTGAAAAGGGACTCACCAGCCCTAACAGTCCTCTCAGTGGGAAGCTGCTAGAGTGGTTTTCCCTACCCCCCCCCCCCCCCCCCCCCCCCCGCCAAGGGAAAAACGCACCAACACTCTAACACTTTAGCAAGTTATTAGGAGCATTAATTGTCTAACCACTGGCTGCCTCTTCCTTGTTATTCCTGCAAGAACCATAGTCCCTTGGTTCTTGGTAAACACTGAAACACTGACCAGCCGGGTTCTTGGGGTGGTGGGGTCGGCAGCAGGCTGGGAAGAACATGGGGGTGGGCAGGGGAGTCACCAGGGACACTTTCCCTGCATTCTCTGCTCACTTCTGGGTCCGGGATAAAAAGCCAGCCTGGACACCTGCTGGCCTCTCTGCCTTGGGCAAGCAGCTGCTGTGTCAAAGTAGACACAAAGTCTGAGGGGACGTGGGGGGCATACTGGTCAGTTCCCCTGCTGCCTGATTTACTACTGCCTTTTCTACCCCCCTGAAAACAGGTTTTCTTGTTCCTTTAGTTTTCTACCTCACCCTGCACCCCCTCCCCCCGTTTCATTTCTGTGACCCATGGAGTTCAGGCAGTTAATTTCACCTTGTTCCCTTGAATCTGAAGGCTAATTGTCCACAGACAGTGCTCTTTGGAAGCGGGACTGGATCCTGGTTTCCAAATCACGTGGACTTAGCTTGTGACTCTTACTTAGTATACCCGGAGTATCTGCAGAGACCCATGGTCAGTCCATCTTCCATTCTACCTTCCACAAAAGGGTTAACCAGTAGGGGAGCTTGCAGAGCCCAGAGTTGGTCTCTCTCCAGGGCTCCCAGGCTGATAGGCTGCAGGGCTTACCATATTAGGAGTGTGTGAAGTGAAGATTCAGCTCCTGGTGTACACAGCAGGAGCTCTCCTGTCAGTCTGAAATGCAGGCGCTATATTTAGCAACAGGCACTTGGGAATAGCGGCTTCACGTGGGAGTGGGTTGCTGGAATACAGATGTGCAGCAAATCTCCACTCCAGTCCCGGCAGAGGCAGGACACTGAAGCCTAGGAGAGAGCTGGCCTCTTCCCACCTCCACCTCATCCAGAGCATCTTTCCCAAGTCTGGGAAGAATGATTCAGTCTCTTTCATCTCTGCTGCTTTTTGCACATGGAGGGAAGAAATCCTGATCCAAAGAGCCATCACTCAAAATGTTGTGAACAGGGACTGTTCTCCCTCCAGCCCTCTCTTCCTCTCTGGTGTCACATTAACTAACCACTAATAAGACGAGTGGAATCATTTTATTGCCTTATGACTTCTCGACTTAGGAAACAAATAAAAGGACGTACCTCTCTTTGAGAAGCCCTTGGGTCTTAACATATGGCTTCTTTTATAAAATACAACTGTATACATAGAACATAATCATCACATAGGAATTGATTTCTTGTAAGTCCCTACAAATTTATGCAATATAGTAACATTCTAGGAGAGTAAATATTAATGAAAACCAGTCTTGTAGATGAACTTAACTCATTTGGTGACAAGGAAGTCGGTGCCTTGTTTAAACAACGGATGGTAGTTCTGTTTTAAGGGTGATTTGTTTATCCAGGAATAATCAGTTCCAGGTGCATTTTTTGCTCTTTTTCTCTCTCTCTTCTCAACCTCTTTCTCTCTCTCAGAGATTTGCCATTTCAATTGATCGAGACTCCAGATTAAGCAGGTTGGCCAAGGTCGTTTCTAACTGTGAGCTTTGGGAAGCATTTAGAAGTGGGATTCTCCTTATTTCCACATACTGACATCTGCTAATTTCCACTAATTTCTTCAGATTATTGGGTAGTTAGCCAGAGAGTTTTAATCAAAATATTGTCTAGGCCTGAAGTTTCTCCTTGGGAAATTCATTTGAATAAAAATCAAAGCCATAAGGTCTTTAACCACCATCCCCCATGGTCAGGATGCTTCTGAGCTACAGGTAGGATGAAATGATCAGGCTACTTCTATGGCCTTGGTGGAAACTAATGAACTGTAGTATCATCAAGTATGTGTGATCTGGTTAGAACTGCCAGCAATCTGGCAAATCAGAGACCTTTTGGATGCTGCAGGAGGGTATCTGGGGATCCTTACAGCGAAAGAATTTAACTAGGTCAGCACCTCTTTCGTGTGCAGTCATAAGACTGATCATTACTATTCAACACAAGCGTGCACAGAGGATATAAAATGTACATTATGACCAGCTACGGAAAAAAGAAAAGGTTAACCAGGGCACTTCAATGCAGACCCAGAGGCTGCTGGAAAAGCTGAGGTGGAGCAGATACTGGGGACAGAGGCAGGGTCAAGGGAGGGGGGCAAAAGGCTGAGGCCTGCGTACTGAAAGCTAGAGACCAAAGCCAGGGAGAAGCTAGAGGGGAGGACGCCACCCGGGATGGCTGGTCTGCAGAGGCACACAGGTGGAATGCGGTCACGGGAAACCTCAGGAAGACAGTGTTTACAGATTGGCTACCCAGTGCCAGGCACCTGCCCCTAGAAGACCAGACGCCTTGGAGTCAGGTAGTAGTTTGGAAGGAGTGGCAGGAGAGGCAGAGGGGGATGCAAGACAGACACGCATTCAATGAGAAATTAAAATACTTAGGATTTCAAGACGAGCGCTCAGGCACAGACAAATCAGCAAGAATCTAGCTTCCAGATAATTATGGTTCATAATAATCATTATGGTAACTATTGCTTATTGCCCATTATGTGCCTAGCACTGGAAACATGGAGCAAAGCACATTGCATGCATGGTCTCGTCTATTTTTTTTTTTTAAGATTTTATTTATTTATTTGACAGACATAGATCACGGGTAGACAGAGAGGCAGGCAGAGAGAGAGGAGGAAACAGGCTCCCTGCTGAGCAGAGAGCCCAACGTGGGGCTTGATCCCAGGACCCCAAGATCATGACCTGAGCCGAAGGCAGAGGGTTTAACCCACCAAGCCACCCAGGCGCCCTGGTCTCGTCTATTTTTATAGCAACCCTATGACGTTGAGTCTCTTGTTGTCATCACTGAATAGACGAGGAACCTGAGGCCCAAAGAGGTCCTTGGTTAGTAAGTGGTAGAGCTGACATTCGAATCCAGCTGTCTGCCCAGAGCCCCCAACTTCATAACTTCATCATACTGACTCCCCAAATGCTATAGATCTTGAAACAAATTTAGGGCTTGATCTGAGGGAAAAAAGTGGAAGCTCTGTTTCTGGAACTATTACTTTTCTCTCTGCAAGTTGGGTCTGATGCTGTTTATTAAACAAAAGCTCATTATATACAAGGCACTGGGCTAGGAGCTGGGCCTGCGGAGATCAATGTGACACGGTCCCTCAAGGAATACTGTATTGCGGTAGACAAATATATAAATCAAGCACAATGTGGTAAGTGCTTAAAGAGCCCAAAATTAAGCGCTGATGGGAAAGTTAAGGGAACCAGAGAAAGCCTGAGGAGGTGCTACTGAGGAGCCTCGAAGGAGTAAGAACAGCTTTGCAAGGGGACCAAGCAATGCAGTATATTCGAGGTGGAGAGGGGAAATTACTTGGAACTAGGAGTCATCAGGGATCTACAGATAGATAGCCTGGTACACGTGGGTGGAGTAGTGGGAAATGAATCTAGGAAAGTAGGTGGAAAGCCATATTATAAAAGGCCTAACATGCTAGAGTAAGGAGGTTAGGGTCCATTGAGTTCTGAAATGGAGCCCCTAAAATCTCCCTGTACTAGGGTCAGGACTAATCTCAGGGATGATTCTGTAGGCCAGTGCTAGAAATGATAGCTTGGAGGTAAAGGAGAGACCCTGAGATAAGCAACCAATAAGCAATCCTGATAAGGCCCGGAAAAACAACAGCCAATAATTTGTCCTGCAAGATCATAACTGTCTTTTGGAATAAACAGATAAGCCATCTATCTTTGATATACAACACCCTTAGCCCATTAGTTTGAGTTTCTAATGAAAACTTGTTTCAGTACTCACAAAGATTTCAATTTCCTTTTAACCTTCATGAAGCTGATTAAATTAAACACTATTGACATCTAGGCTCTTAAAATAGAAACTCATTTAAAGGGATCAGTAGTCAGAATAACACATCTAGTGTCACCCTCTCCTTTCCCTTTCTGGCACTGTCCCTTGGTTCTAGAGATAGGGTATTTTTCATGGATGAAGCTCTGTCAGTTTGTAGGTTTCCCAGGTGAACCCCACTCTCTACCCTCTGAGTAACTGCTTGCTGAAGAAAATCTCAGAACCAGACTGATTCCTTTCACTTTGATTTTAAGTTGGTTGCTTTAACTTTAAACTCTGGATTAAAACCTCAAATGGGGGGCGCTTGGGTGGCTCAGTGGGTTAAGCTGCTGCCTTTGGCTCAGGTCATGATCCCAGGGTCCTGGGATCGAGCCCCACATCGGGCTCTCTGCTCAGCAGGGAGCCTGCTTCCTCCTCTCTCTCTGCCTGCCTCTCTGCCTACTTGTGATCTCTCTCTGTCAAATAAATAAAATCTTAAAAATAAATAAATAAATAAATAAATAAATAAAGCCTCAAATGGGCACTTGACAATGGCTGGTAATCCTACTGTGCTTCCAGAGAAAGTACACTCACCTATTCTTCCAGATACTTCCTTCTGGCTTCCTCCAACTTCCTATGTGTGCCCTCTTCCCAATTAGTGGCCTCATCTTATCATTTGGAAAATGGAGACCCTCAGAGGGGAAAACCTGCTCTTCCTCCAATCTTTCCTCCAAATCTGTCCCACCAGTGCCTATCAGGGGTCAGTTCCCGCATCCGTCCAGGACTTTACCCCTCCCATGATCCCCTCTCTCTTCTGCACCAAGTTTTTCTTCTCTCCTTGGTCAGTCCATTAGTGTGGAATTACATGCTAGGATTGCCCACCTTTAAAGAAAGATCCTACGTTTCCCCGCTACCATCCCTCCACACATTGCATCACTTCTGACCCATGTTTCACAGTAAGACTTCTGGAACAAGTTGTTTAAGTTTGGGCTCTGTACTCCTCATCTGTTCAAGTCATCCCGACGTATGACTCCACTGAAACTGCTCTTAGGTCTGTTCTGCACCTGCACTGGTAGAGCTGAAAGGGTTTGGAGAAGAACACGCATTCCTGCTGTCCGGCTTCACTTCTGATTTGTGATCACTGACTACTAATGGGTCCTTAAGGCTGCCCTACATTTTGCTAGTTTATCTACACTCCTAATTTCCTAATCCTACACTCCTAATACTCCTAATCTGAGTATTTTATACTCCCTCTGCTCTCCTCAGACCTCCAATACCTTCCCATTTGTACGCTGGCAAATGGCTTCCTCCTGCTTCCCAGTTTTACAGAAAACTGAAACAGCCCGAAGAGACCTTCCACAGCAAACAACTGAGTACACCCATCACGTGCACCTGCGTCCAATCCTCTGCCATGTTAACTCAGGTCCTGAATGTTGATCCCCTCCTCCCGAACGTCGACCCCATCCTCCCAAATGTTGACCCCCTCCTCTCGAAGGTTGAGCCCTCCTTTTGTACACCAGATCCCTCTTCTCCCACCTGCTCACTCGCTGTTCCAACAATTCTGCCCTCTCCTCTCACATCGTCAATGCTTCCCTCTCTACTAGATTTGTCTCAGCAGCCTACACGTATGTGTCACTTCTGTGAAAAGCAACAGCAGCAACAAAAACTTCTCTCGGCACTCCCTCTCCTCCAGCTTCTACACTATTTCTTTTCCCCTCTGTACAGCCCATTTCTTCCAAAGAGTGGGCTATGCTTGCTATCTCCTGTTCCTCTCTTCCCACTCACTCGAGTCCTCTCCAGTCTGGCTCTTACCTCACCAAGGTATCTCTTGATCCACTCCAAGAAAACTCTTCCTAATGAGATCAACCAATGGCCTCTACCTGGCTAACTCCAAAGGTCAAAGCCCTTGTTTGACCTACCAACATTTGCTCACACTTCTCCAGTGAACACTGACTTCACCTCCATACTGGGACCTCCCATGTGTCTACTTTTCCATTTACCTCTCTGGCAGCCCCTGTCAGATTCCTTTTTGGGTTCTTCTTCATTGCCTGAATGTTGAAGAGGCTTAGGGACCAACGTGTAAGCCTTGTCTCTCTCCTTTCTAGGCTCTCCCTCTCGAGGCTCTCCCTCTCGCTGGTCTCATCTAGTCTCATGGTTTTAAATCTTGTATCTGTGCTCTGATTTCTTATCTTCCCCCTGTCCTCTTTCCTGAACTCCAGATTCATGTTTGTGTTCAAATGCCTGTTCAGTTTCTCCATGGGGAGAGTTAATAAGCACTTCAAACTGAACAAGCCCCACAATGAAGTATTCATTTTCTCCCCGCAAAACCTGTTTCTTCTGCAATCTTCCTTATCTCAATAAATGACAACCTTGTTCTCGAAGTTTCTCAGACCAAAAAATTGTGAAGTCCCCCACGACTTCCTTTATCGCTTGTATCCCAAATCCACTTCATCAGCAAAACCTGTTGGCTCTGTCTTCCAGATACCTCCAGAGCCGAACCACCTCCACTGTTAATCACCTGGCCAAGCATCATCATTTATTGCCCCGATGACTGCAGCAGCTTGCTGCTGTATCGTCTGTTGTGAACACAGCAACCAGAGGGATCTATTTAAAACCCAAGACAGATCATAGAAATATCCTCTACTCAACATCTCTCCATCTCACTCTGCAATAAAAGACCCAGTTCCTGCTCCATCCATGAGACCTACCTGTTGGGACCCCATTCCATTTCTGCTTCCCCCACTTGGACCACTCCAGCCTTCTTGCTATTCTCTCATGGGCCAGGCATATTTTTACTTCAGGGCCTTTTCAATCATCCTCCCCTCTGCCTGTAGAGCTTTCCCCCTCACTGGAGGGCCCTACTGAGATGTCACCTTTCTGTTTAGGTTTCCCTGACCATTCTGTCTAAATTCCCCCGTTCCCGCAAAATGTCCTTTCTCCGCGCCCAGTTTTTACCTTTCATCTCAGCACTGCCCACTCTCTTCCATACTATATATATATTTTGTCTTAGGATCTGCCTCTCCCCTTGGAAGGGAAGCTCCCAAAGGTAGGCATTGTTCATATTTCATTCCCCACAGTAACTTCAGTGCCTAGTTTTCTCAACTGTTAACAGGCTGAGGAAGATAAGGACAGAGAAGGTCTAAAACCTTGTTTTGCTGCCCAGGCGCAGACTGAAAAGGCAGAGCTGGATTTAAAGGTTCAGTTTAACTCAGCAACTGCTTTTTTCTCCCAGCTTCCCACTTCATTATCTGTAAGACTTTGGGAAAATGAACATCTTTGGGTCTCAGTTTTTCTGACTTGGAGTGGGGAGTCATTGGTGTCTACCCCCATTATTATAGCTAAAAGTTAATACATATCCAGTACTTAGAACAATACCTAGAACAAGAGACAAGGCTCAGTAAATGCTATCAGTCTACTCTCATTGTACTCCTTACGGTTATGGAAATATTCTCCCCTCTGCTTCCATAATATCACAGGTTTCTGGCTTCCCCTTACGTTTTCTATGGAAATCTAGAGTGTGTGTGTGTTTGTGTTTGTGTGTGTGTGTGTGTGTGTGTGTGTTTCTTAAAATGGAAAAACACATCTTCACTCAACTATGAAAAAGCCCCAGCATGAGCCCTGGAATAACTATAACTTTAATGCAGAGGAATGAGTCCGCTCTTAGAAGGAAACCCACTAATTTTATATAAACAGTTCTTACCAAGCAACCTCTGAACTTCTTGCCTAGGAATCCAGACTTCAAACATGTGATCTTGTTTCCTAGTTCCTCATGCACTGCATATAACAGGTTGCTGATTTGTATGCAGGTAGAGCATGCTAGTCACACTGTAGGTTGTCAAAATGCACTTACATTTGATTTTTTAATGGCATCAAAGTAGCAGCTTAACCCAGAATCCCAGGACTTACTCAACAGGAAAAACAAAGAAGGGCCTTTAGTAATTCTTTGGCTCAGGCATGAATCAATGATGCCTAGGAAAAGGGAGTCTTTTTTTTCTTCTCCTTTTTTTCTAAAATACTAATCAACTGTCCTTCACTAAAATTATATTGATTTTAATGGAAAAGAAATAGAAATTGATCCTGATCCCAACTTTGCTGTGCATTGAGACTTTTGACAACCACGAAAATAAAATTTTTTTAAAAATCAATTTACATGTAAGTAAAAAGAATGATGAAAAATGAACATTAATGAGACCAAAAAATAAAATCCTACCAACCAAGTTTCATTTGAGGACATTTCTTTGTAGTCTTTGGTTTAGCAGAGTTTTAAAGCTCCTCTGCTCAGAGGTAAAAGAAGTCTGCAGTTTCCTGTCTATATTATACAAAAGGATGTCCTAGATCCTCTGATCTTCCCCAGGACACGACCCCACCCAAGTCTCCAGGGAAAGGCCTTTTGTCTTAGATTCCAGGCCTTCTCTCTTGCAGTTTCCCTCTGACTTCACCTTAAGACAAGTCCATCCTCTCCCCTCAGGGCCTTCTGTGAGCTCTTCCTTCCTTCCTTCCACTCCCTTCCCTAATCCCCTTCCCAGTCAGACCTGTCCTTGAATAAACATATGCATCCTGAAATATTATTGATTGATGTTGCTTCTAGACACTTGGCATTTTATCAGAGGATCAGTCCCCTTTGTGGTTAAAATCAATGAAAGAAAATTTGACTTGTGAAACTTTATCCATCAACCCTCTCAGAGGCCAAGTCCATCTGATAGTATTCCAAAATGTATGGATGACATGTAGGAAGTACAGCAGCTTTGGAGCAAGCAAGCTGGGGTTGATCTTCCATTCTGCGAGCTAAGTGGCCCCATGTAGATTACCAAACTTTATTGAAACTCAGCTTCTTCATCTATAAGATGGAAATTGAAATGTCTATTTCAGGGGTTGCTGAGAGGATTAGGTCAGATACATGGAGCCCTTCTAGCACAGATGCTGACACACAGTTGGTATTCAGAAGATGAATGCTTTTCTCGCACACTTTTCCTTATGCCATTAGATATGGAGCTGTGGCATTTCTCAGGACCCCTGCCAAGCCTTCCATAATTACCTAGAGCTCACTAGGGAGAAGCTGAATTGAAATTAGACTGGGCAAGGATCTGAGTGAACTTCTGGGGCAGTAGTTGCCGAAGGACTTATTTTGAGAGGCAAAGGTGACCCAATCGTCAACTACCAGCAACTGAGAATAAAATATAGAGTGGGAAAAGGTCTCACTGGGTGCCTACAATGCAGTAATGAGTAACTAGATAGGAAGAAGGTTCAGGGACCTCATCAGCAATATTCATCGCAAATCTTCTGTGTGCTAGGCACTGGGCAAACAAAAGAAGAATCAAATATACTTATCATGAAGGCAACAGTTACAGAACTATACAGCTATAACCTGGGAGAAACTGTGGAAGGTAAAGAAAACTATTCTAATATTGGATAGCCCAGATAACTAAATGATATCATAATTGGGTCTTTCGGGTATCTGTTGCTGTGTAACAAACTACCCAAAACTTGGTGATATAAAATGACAATCCTCTTACTATGCTCATTGATTCTATGGGTCAGAAATTCAGATAAGGCATAGCAGGGATGGTTGATCTCTGCCTCATGATGTCTGGGGCCTCAGCTGGGATGCTGGGGTGACTCAGACAGCTGGGGTCAGAATTATATGGAAGGTTTTTTATTAACATGTTTGATACCAGTGTTGGACTCAGCTGGTCCTGCACATCTTTATGTGGTCTCTCCATGGGACACGAGCTTCTCACTATGTTGTTTTCAAGAAGGAACAAACTGAGAGTCAACATTCCAGAAGAACCAGGTAGAGCTGAAGAGCGTCTTATGACCTCCACAGAAGGATAATACAGAGTAACCCATTAAGAAAAAGACAAACTGTTTAGGGGGCTGGTCTTCCATACATGACTGATAGAAGTGTTGGAATGAGGGTCTAGGGAGTGTGGCTGGAAGAGATCAAGTGTGACTTTGTATGCCTTACTGAAGAGTTTGTACTTTGTTTTGTAGATAATAGTCATTGGAGAATTCTGAATTTGAGAATATTTCATAAATATTAGGATGGCAGCATGAAAGGTTATTTGAAGGAGGTGGGAATAGATGAAGAAAATGCATTTAAGTTATCATTGCAATAATTAAAGAAAGAAAGGAGTAAAACCATCAGGCATTGGCACTGAGAACTGATGAAAAGGGACAGCTTCAAGAATTAGTGGGAGGTAGAATAAATAGAGCATAGTGAATTAAAACATGGTGCCGGGTAGTGGAAGGATGTAGAACAGTCTCCCAGGTTTCTGTTTCAGGTACCAGGGTGAATAATAATGCTATTAGAAGAAAATGAGAATATCAGAAATAGATTAGTTTTCTGGGGAAAAAAGTGAATTTAATTTGGGCTGCTCTTAGCTGATGCACTTAATGGGCCCCTCAGTAGAAAATGTCCAACAGACAGTTGGACTTACGAATCAGGAGCTCAAGAAAGACATAGCCTAGGCAAAGTAGAATTAAGAGTCAGCTCAGTTGATGGCATTCGATACCAAGAGATTCAACTAAACTGTCTAGGAAGAATAGGGAAGAAGAGGGAATAGATGGCTCCTCCAAGATGTCTAACATTTTCATAAAGGACAAAATAGAGATGGTTTCAGAAAACATTGTGAAGTGCTTAGAACAGTGAGGCAGGAATGGGAAGAAATCCATGTCATAGAAATCAAAAGAACAGGTAAAGTCAAGAAAGAGTACACAGTCAGCAGTGTTAATGCATCAGAGAGAGCAAGTACAATAAGGACTAATAAGCATCCTTTGCAGCTAACAGGACCACATTCATAGCTGAAGAGATTAATCCCTAGGGAAGGAAGTGGTTAAAGTCATGGCAGGCACCCTAACTTGGGAAAGACTGTGCTAGGTATAAGTTACCAGAACAGACACTCGGGAACAGGGACCAGGACATACACCCAATGACATCAGTTAATGGCAAAGATGAGGAGGGTCTCAAGCCAGGTAAGAGCACATTTGTCAAATATATTCTCAAGGTTGGGATTGGGTGAAGAACAAAGGAGAACAGATGTTAAGCTTCAGAGTTGCTTAAACAGCTTCTGTCCTGGAAACTACAACAAAGCCAAACCTACAGATGACAGATAACAAACTTCATGGGAGCCATCTTTTCCACTTAAATTATTTCTTTGTAACTTGGACTAGTCATTGCTATTTGGATTGAAAATACTATAAACCCAACTCAAACTAGCTAAAGCAGAAAGGGAAAAATATTAGAAGAACATTGGTATTACTCTCATAAAGAAAAGTCTGAACAACCAAATCCCAGGCAGCACTGGTATGCAGTAGAGACAGAGCATCAGGAAAACTGAAACTAAGGAGTCAGGCATGCTGGCATTCTTTTTCAACTGCTCCTCTGCATTGACTTCATTCTCTCTACGTAGACCACTCCCTCACCAATAGCACTTAAGTTTTATATCTTGTAGTTGTCACCATTCAAGAGGGCCAGTTCTAAAAATATCTTAGGGACAGACTCTGATTGGGTCTGGTGCCCACTTGTGGATGAATTGAGAGTGACTAAGAATCACATTTCTGGAATGGACAAAGTGGGGAGGAGCTGGGTTGACAAACCAGTTGATACCCAGTCTGCCTCTTCAGCTTCAAAGATGATTTATTCTTCTCTGAAGGCCTGGGCTTCCCTCTGCCCTAGAGGCTTATTAATAGGGTGACCAGGTGTCCTAGTTAGTCTGGAGAGTCCTTTTCACACCTGTTGTCTTAATGAAATTATTAATAGCACCCTTTTCACTTTCAAAAATGTCCTAATTTGGAAAATAGATTATATGATCATCCTATATATTGGTGTTGTGGCTCTGAACTTGGCAAAGTACTGGAGGAAACAGGCTTTACAGGGTGGTTAAAATTACAGATCGTAACATCTTTCGGATTGGTTATTCCTTATAGGGCACCTCAGTACCCAGCACATAACTGGCATTCAATAAATGTTGAATCAAAGATCAAATGCTATAAAAAGCTTTTTTCCCCTGAAGTATATATAAAGTCACATTTGACACATTTTCTCATTTGTGGGCAATACTATGTATAATAGAGCTTATTTGACTAATAATATCATAGACTGTCAGGACTAAAGGAAAAAAAATTTTTTTTAAGATTTTATTTATTTATTTGACAGAGAGAGATCACAAGTAGGCAGAGAGAGAGAGAAAGGAGGAAGCAGGTTCCCCGCCAAGCAGAGAGCCCGATGCGGGACTCGATCCCAGGACCCTGGGATCATGACCTGAGCCGAAGGCAGAGGTTCAACCACTGAGCCACCCAGGCACCCTAAAGGAAAACTTTTTAAAGAGTTTTTAGTCCAACCCTCCTCCAATATGATGATCAACTCTGAATACAGCGTATGTGTCTTATTTCGTGGAGGTTGGATGCCCAGGGACTGGCAGGTAGTAGGCATTCAATAAACATTTGATTCTCTGTTTCCAAAGCTTGCTTTCTTCAACCACACTTCCATCATAACTACGTCTGACGGTGTCTGAGCACCGTCGATACTGGAAGACTCCTCGTGTTTGATGAAAAAGCATTCCAGACTCTGAGTAGCTTCTGCATTGAAAGTTCTTTCTTTGCAGGGAACTGAAATCTGACTGCTTGTAGTTTTTGTCTGTGCCCCTGATTCTCTGCTCTTGCGGCCAATTCTTCTTCCACAGCATGACCCTTAGTCTTCCTTCTTTAGGTTAAACCACCAGAGTTCTCTTTGTGTATCTGATAGGCTTCCAGATTCTTTACCATCCTGATCGTTCTCTTCCAGAAACATTCAGTTTACCAAAAGGCCCATAGGGCAGAGTTCAAGGATGCATTTTGACTATGATTTAGGAAAAAAAAAAAAAAAACCCAGCAGGTAATAATCTCATTTCCCTCCTTCCAGAAAATTATGTTTCTATTAATACCAGACTAAGATTGTTCAGACATTTTTTGCCATGTCACACTACGGATTCACATGCGGTTTCTCATTAATTATTTTTAATTAGGTGCAGCCTTCCCATCTGAAATCTGAATGGAAAAAAGAGGTTTTTTTAATACTTCTCTGCTGAGTCAAGTCTCTTCTACTGTTTTTAATGTCATTGGTTTATTGAATTGTGTTCCAGCTTTGTATTTATCCCTGTTAAAGGTCACAGTGTTAGAAGCAACACACCTACGAAAGTTTTCAGATATATGTGGACAACAGCTTTGATACTCAGGATGATCTTTGGCTCTTCCATCTTACTCTGGTCCTCATCTAATGGACGGACCACACATGAAAGTGGCAGTCACTAGAATCAAGCCTGGGCCCCTTAAAGAGCAGTGTCACCAATTTACTAGCCTGGTAGGCAACCAAGAAGTTATGAGAATGCACATTGCCCCCCAAAAGAAAGAATTTAGAAGAAACAGAGGTGCCTTGAGTGGAAGAGCTATTCTGCTCGGGTCTTTCCAGGTTACTAGCAGGTTTAGACAGAGAGGAGAAACAGCTGTTCAGGATGTTTGGGGTTGTTTGTTTTTCTTACCCACCTTTTTATTTTTTTCCAGTTTTATTGAGAAATCATTGACATACATCATTGCACACATTTCAGGTATACAGCATGATGGTCTGATTTACACGTATTTTGAAATGATTGCCACAGTAGGTCTGACTAACATCCATTTTTTCATATAGACACAATGAAAGGAAAAGAAAGAAAAAAAAGGAGAAAAGGAAAAAGATCCTTTAGATTCCATATGTGAGATCATAATTTATTTATATGATAGTGTATTTGAATTTGTCTTTCTTTATCTGATTTATTTCATTTAGTGTATCTTCAAGGTCCATCCCTGTTGTCGTAAATGGTAGGATTTCCTTATTTTTTTTATGGCTGAATTATATTCCACTATGTAGATATATACTTCATAGTTTGATGGATGCTTAGGTTGGTTCCATGTCTTGCCTATTGTAAATAATGCTGCTATGAATATGGGGGTGCGGATATCTCTTTACGTTAGTATTTTTGTTTCCTCAGGATATATTCTCAGAAGTGGAATTGCTGGATCATATGGTAATTCTATTTTTAATTTTTTGAGGAATCTCCATATTGTTTTCCATAGCGGCTGCACCAATTTACATTCCCACTAACAGTGCATCACGGTTCCCTTTTCTCCATATCCCTACCAACATTTATTACCTATTTTTTAAAATCATGTCCATTTTAATATGCATGAGAGGTTGAATCTTTGTGGTTTTAATTTGCCTTTTCCTAATGAGTCATGATATTGAGCATCTTTTTATGTATGTGTTGGCCTTTGTAACCTTCTTTAGAGACATGTCTATTCAGGTCCTTCACCCATTTTTTAACTGCCCATCTTTCTCTGTCACAGATTCCCAGTGATTGAGCCCTGCAGATTCCCCTGCAATCCCCATGGTATATTATTAGAGTAGGGGTTCCTACAAAATGATCCACAATACTGAAGGAGGCTGGTTGTCCTCCTAGGTTCTCCTTTTTCACTGGAGGAACAGGAGGCCCAGGGGAGACCTCTCCATATGGTGCTGTGCTGGCTTGGGCAATTTAATCAACATATAGCTGTTTCTCCTACCCTTCTAATATAGCTTGTCTTTTTCTCTGTGGTGTGGAGGTGCTTCGGCCTCACCCCTTTTTCTAGGATTTTCTCTGTTGGTGGTGTCTTGTTTTCAATAGCTGTTAGCAGTTCTTCTTGGGGCAGGGGTGGGGGAGAAGTCAGGAAAAAACCTCATGTCACCATCTTGCTGACACCACTCTCCTGTCCAGGATGTTCTACTGGGAATTTCTCCCTTGGATGGGACTTTAGACTAGATTATCTCTAAAGGTATTTCCAGCTCATAAATTCCATGGACAGTACACATTTACTATTAATAGCCAGCACTGGACTTTTTTTCATGCCATGGCTGAAGGGCATTACATTTTCATTTACTAAAGACAGAAAAATAAAAAAAAAAATGGACTGAAATTATCCATACCATAGTATATGAGGGATGTATTTCTGGAAAATTTAGACCACTTTATGTGGTTAACTTACTCATTTAACGTGAGGATTGAATTTTATCTGAATAAGAAAATGAAGGCTGAGTGTTTGTGGCTGAATACACATTAACAATTGCTATCATTTGTATGTACACAATGACTTTACAGGAGTTCATTTTTTATGAAGTGCACAAACTATCATGCTTCTCATGGCATTTATTCATCCATCTCTATGCTCAACTATCATCTGTCAATCCATGGATGTAATGTAAATTACATCTACAGTATAAATTATGACAATGTTACATATTTAATTGGATAATGTAACCTTCTCAAATAACTGATAATGACACAGCTAGCTTAGATAATCACAGCCCCAAACCTAGATCAGCATACTGTAGTCTAAGATACTATTTGGGGGCTAGAATAAAAAAGGAAATTTGAGTATCAAAGCCCCACTAAGGAAAGTGCCAGATTCTAGTCTGTTTTTTATTATGTGCTCTAATAAAACTTAGAACTTTTCCAGATGAAATTACATTTGATTAACTATAACTTTAAAGTTCCCCTAGTAGGTTATTAGGGTGGTCCAGCTGTCTTTGAGACACATTAATGGATTCCTACGTTATCACTTAGAGAAAGGCATTCAAGAAATTTCAGACAGGTGATAAATGAAGCAAAAGTAATATCTGAATTGAAAGAAAGCAAAAATGCCTCTTTCTCTTATCACTGAGAACAATATAGTAAAAGCATTTAGGTTAATTTTTAAAAATTTTTTAAAACTTGGGGCGCCTGGGTGGCTCAGTGGGTTAAAGCCTCTGCCTTTGGCTCTGGTCATGGTCTCGGGGTCCTGGGATCAAGCCCCGCATCGGGCTCTCTGCTCAGCAGGAAGCCTGCTTCCTCCTCTCTCTCTGCCTGCCTCTCTGCCTACTGGTGATCTCTCTCTGTCAAATGAATAACTAAAATCTTAAAAAAAAAAAAAATTTTTTTTTTAAACTTAAATATATACCTTTCCTGTCCAGAGAATGCTAGTGCGTTAAACTTGAAAGCTGATAGATCTTTTTTTTTTTTTTTTTAATTTTGGGTTAAATAATCCTCCATGGTGTACTTTTATTTTGTTCTAATTGTTGGGCTCCATTTTATACAAACAATTTGAAACATCCCTAATGCACCTTTGAACTCCAGTTTGTGCTCTTTTCCTTCTTCCCCAATGTGGTCTTACTGGCTCAGTCCTTTTGACATTGAGGGATGGAGTCAGTCTGTTGGAGCCACTTCTATCCTTACAGGAACGTTTAGTGACTTTCAGAGTGTTCTCCATTGTGATGTCTGATAGAGAAGAATCTTAGTAGAATTCTTGTACTTCCCTGTGGAAAAGTTTCACCTACATTATGATGATGACCAAGGATTTATTAACATTTCATTTTTCTTAGGGAATGGTTTCTTTTCATGGTAGGCCATGAAAATTCAAGGATTCGTTCTAGAAGAATTTGGAGTTGCCTCTCTGTTAACTTTTTGCTTCCTGAGGCCACAGGTACTTACCAGCTGAAAGCTCTAAGTCAGGAATTTCTTTTCCTTACTAACAGCCAAAAGAATTTTATAGTAGGGTAGCAGGTAAAACAACCTTGATGATAATCTGTATTCTAATTGTGTTTATGAGGCTTGTGAGTTCTGGTTGAAATTAGAAGTTAATGAATATAATGCATTTAGTACATTAGCAGCCATGCAAACCAGCAGCCACAAGTAACAGTGGTTTCTTTCTGTGTCTTAACACCCAATAGTATTATTATAGTATTAGCACAGCATAATTACTCTAACAATGTGGTGCTCTGCCATGTAATTGCATCTCAAACTATAGACTTTGTCTCTGTCTCCAGCGCTCATTGCTAGAACTTCTTCTCATATTCCATGCTAACAGAATAAAGGTGTTTAGCAGTAGTTCCTCTGTGCTTCCATGCAGTATTTTGTAACGTGATTTTCATCCACATACACATTAAGGCTAACCCACAGATATGGGGGAATGTCAAATTTCACTAAAGAATATACCTAACTCAAGTAGAAGGAATGGGGATTGATGTGTCTATAGTCTTTGATCTGGAAAATCACAGGGACATTAATAGACATCAGGGATGATTTCCCCTTGGAGGTGTCTTCTGTTCAAAGCATGGCTAATTGGGTAGGAACAGGCTAGAGTAGTTCAGTCCTATGTAGTTTCTTAAAGGAAGTCTTCTCTCTTGAATAGAGCATATCAGTTTGTGGATGTAAGTTTCCAAAGGATAGGAACCATGAATGTTTAACTTACTCTAAACAGACTTCTGTACCTGGTTTCGAATCAGCAAACTTGCAAAAAGCAGACAACCTTGGCCTTCTTATAGACTAACTCTTCTCTAGCTAGAATCTGTAGACTTTGAATGACACATTACTCTTCTGCAGATGAGAATTTGCCCTTGCACAGCCTATTTTAGCCCCCACAGTCCATCTATATCATCTATTTGCTCTTCTGAGATCAGGCTACTCATGACTCCCACATGTTGTCCCAATTCCGTCCCCTGTATCCAAACTGGTACCACTTTCTTTACCTTCATCCGGCACCCCTTCCTCTTGTCCCATGTGGACATTGTCCAACCTCAAGGGTTTAGATTCCCACAGGATTTGTTTGTACTTCCAGTGTGACAAGTACACCACCACAGCAGGACTCCACTAGTTTCTCATCTTGCATTATTATTAGCAAATATTTTTAAGCACTCATCCTTAATATATGCATAGTTATTTATAAATTATGTAAACACACTACTATAGTAGTACATTTTTATATATCTAGAATATATGTAAATTAAGATGATTAAGTTAAGAATAAACATAATTAGAAAATCTGTTGTTTTCCTCTGTATCCCAACAGATCATCTTGCACATTTCCTGGAGGGTTTGCACCTCACTTCAGAGATCACTGCATTACAGTACTGCTATTTGTTGTCCTCAAACTAGACTGGGTACTCTATGAAGGTGCAGTGTGTGGTTAATTCAGTTTTGTATCCACGGAAGTCAGCATAGCATCTTGGATATAAAAATAACATTAATGATGCTTATTTTGAATGCACTAATAAATTTCCACCTCTGTATCTTTTCTCTCATTAGTGCTCGTCTCAAAAATGTTTTTCCTTTCTTTTCTTTTCACATGACCAGTCTACCTGTCACTCAAGGCCAAGTCCCTTATCCCCCCATGAAGCCTTTCTTGTCACTCTATATCTCATGACTTCTTTCCTCTCACCTATAGAAATTATTCCCTTTGTTGCGGACTTGACACATCCCATTCCTTGTCTGATGACATATCTCAGATGACATATTTTCATGCATGTATGTTCCCAGATAGGTTCCAAGCTCTTTACTTCTTTGTCTCTAACACAACACCTTACTTTTGCTTTATTTACATAAAAGTCATTCTATAAATATTCATTGAGCAGATGACAAAGTTATCAATTCACGCAACTATGCTTTTGACCCAAAATTATCTTAAGTGTGTTTGGCACTTTATTTTCCTGTAGACATTTTAAAACATCTATTCTTCCTCCAGAGTTTCCCAGCTGGCTCATGTTCTCACAGGGGCCCAATTTGTAAAACCCAGTGGCCATAAATTTAGAAAAAAAATTGGAAAACCCAACATGGCTCTTAAGCATGTGCAGAAAATCATGGTTCTGTAGTTATAGGATCAAGTGCGCAGTAGCTTCCTTGAGACACAATCATGCATGTTTTAGGCCATCTTGACAGCAAATCAACACTTTGGAGCCTGACCAAAGAGTCAACGTGTGTAGTTTACTTTAAAAACAATTTCTCATGCCTTTCAACGTTGTTATGTTCTGTTTGAGATTTAAATTCTTAAGTTCTGAGAATTCCCTTCATTCAGTACATTCTGATGTTTACTTTGGTCAGTTCCTTGGAATGGATCTCTCAACACATTATGATCCATAGATTAAGAATTCAAGAGCTTTGGATATTGGGAGCCAAACCAAAAGAGACAAAGTTCACATAAGTATGACCAGCAAAACTTTCAACAAAAGTGATTGCTGTCTGATTATATGGACATCGTAAGAAGTTCTGGGTTTAACTCAGCCACCCTCTGCCACCCTGCTTCATGCCATATAGAGAAATTTAAAAAGCATTTTCCAGCTTAACAAAAATATTTCTAGTTGCCTAGAGCTCAGAAATGATTTCAATTTTACCTTCGTGTTATAAAATTGCATGATTTCTGTCAAAAAAACTAGTAGCATTTTTTATTCTATATAAATAGTGCTTAATTAATACTTATTGGATGACTTGGAATAGAAAGTCAATGTGTCTCTTGGTGAGGGAATGAGTTTCATGTTCTACTAAATATCCCATTTCCCCCTCAGTATGTATCTTGGCAGCGCTTCTTAATATATTCCATCTGCTTCTAAAAGCATTTAAAGATTTATTCTTTTATATTACCCTCACAATAATGCTGAAAGGTAGATGAGGCAGGTCTTATCCTTCAGTAAATAGATGACAAAACCAGGCTTGCAGACTTCTCATTTTAATTGTGGAGACTCACTCAACACTATGTGTGTGTTTGGGAGGGATAGAGCAAAGGAAAAATGAATGTGGTGTAATGATGACTTTTAGAGGGACATCCACAGCAAAAGCAGGGCTTCTCAGCCTCCCTGCACTATTGACATTTGGGGCTGGGTAACCCTTTGTTGGGGCAGTCTGTCCTCTGCATTGTAGGATGGTCCACATTGTGCCTCATCTCTAGCTGCTAGATGCCAGTAACATCTGCCCTGCCCCTAGTCAGAACATTTAAAGAAGTCTCCAGACATGGCCAGATGTCTCTGGGGAGCAAAACTGCCCCTCTCTTGAGAAATTCTGAGCTAAAGAGAGACAGCAATGGTTTAGAACTGGCTAGTAAACATAAAAGAAGCCAAAGTCAGGCCTTATAATTTGGTCATTCATTTGGTTCACCAATATTTATTGAGCTGTTATTTGCTTAAGTTATCCTAAGACACCAAAGGAGGTACAGAGATAAGCAGGGCATGACCCATCCCACAAGATATTTATAGTCTGGTAAAGAGGAAAAGGTCACATAGACAGCCTTGACAGGTGTTTATCGAATGCTGATGACGTGCAAGGTACCGGCCTGGTTATGGTCCACATAGCGGTGAGACCCATGTCAGGTGATAAGGCCCACAGAAAAAACAAAACTATAAGGATATTTAAAAGGTCTTCAAAACAGTTGGAGAATAAGAGGGAAAAAAGCTAACATTAGCACAAAATTAAATGTGGCCACCTTAAAAAAGCACAAAATGTTTAATGTGATTCTGAAAATTAGTCCAAAGGAATTTTCAAAAGCAGGGCTAGAGAAGTCAGAGAAAGCTTCCTGAATGTGGGAGTAGGTGTGGGCTATGGGGAGAAAATTTCAGACAAGAGGAGCAAAGACCTGGATTAACCAGATTCCACACTTTGGATTATCTCAACTTCACTACCTATTTATTTCAACAATATTTTATTCTATCTTATTTACATTTTTGATAATCATAAATCTACCTATTGGTTAGCATCATGATCTTCCCATCTCTCCTGGTCATGATAACTATTTTTTTTATCTTTCACTTCATTTTTTTCCTTATTACAAAAGCACAAAGAAAAGTTAGAAGTTATAGATAATCAAATAAAAATTATAAAACACACACAACCCTACCATTTAGAGACAACCTCTCTTTTGGTTTACGTTCATCATTAAACTGCTTTGTAACCTGTTATTTCTCACTTAGTAAGATATTATGAACATTTTTTTCCATTCCGATAAATTCGCATCTGCAGCACCCTTCAATAAGTGCTTGGTATTTGCACTATACATGTGTATCATCATTTACTAACAAATCTTCTGTTACTGGTCTTTCATGTGGCTTTAAATTTCTCTTCTTACAGTCAGGGCTGGGATAAATTGTTTTGTGGCCACACTTTTCTCAATTACTTCCTTAGAATAACTTCTAAGTAATTTCCAATATTGTCACCCTCAAGAACTCCTTTTGTTATTGTCATCTCTTGGGTCCCGTGTTTGGAAAGATACAAACTACCAAACTACATTTTGTATGAAAAAAGAATGTTTTATATATATATATATATATATATATATATATATATATATATACACACACACACACACACACATACATATATGCATATATATTTATAGATTAGTAAAATATATATATATATTTTACTAATCACAGATTTAGATGACTGCCAATCATAACTCTGGATCAGCATAAGATTTTAAAAAGAATATTTACTCCATGATGATGAGATAATTCCGGCCTAAAATAAAGACTCTTGATGTCTGGTTAGCCTCTGCAGTCTTACCTTGGAGAATGTGCTGTGAGCTTTTCTGAAACCTTGGAATTAGCTTCTAAGTGCTCTTTTTGCCTATCTGCAGCTGCCTCATGTTGGCACTGAAGAGGATGAATACTTGGAGTCTGCAAGTAGCTTTAGGCAAACAAAAAAGAAATACAGGCATGATTGTTTAAATATATTAAATGTTTACTCTGTTTTCTGTGGCCTGATGGTAGATTTAACATAATTGCCTTTTATTTGGAAATTCCTTGTGCTGGGAACAAATTGTTGGAAAAAAATGTTTTAATCTGATGTGGTTTAAGAAAAAAAAAAAAAGTGGCCAAAGTAGACCATTTCTGATGGTCTGTGACCAAGAGCAGCCAAATGTGGGGAGTCCTGAAGTCATTCCTCAAATGTGTGTTGAGTGACACAGCCCAGCTCTGTCCCTTGCCAGTGAGTGACAGCTGCAGGGCAAATCTATGGAGAAGCTAAGAGCCTAGCTCATTTCCAAACCTGAATTCACGTTGACCATTGCTGCTGGCCAGTTACGTTGCTTTGCTTAATGGTGTGATGTCCAGAACAGCTTTTTGGACACAAATAGTAAGGAAAGCACTTCAGTGCTTACTTGGGCATTCTAATTTTAGTTCATTTTCTGAACTGTTTGATGCCAGGGGGTTAAATGGTTTGGCTCCTGGACTGAGGTTTGGTTACAGAGCTCTCAGGCTGGCTTTTGCAACACTGAATTCAGATTAGGCTTCGCAGAGGCTGTGCATATGCACGGCGGCGGCGGTGGAATGGTTCCCGGGATTGTTCCAGCAATCATTTCAGGCCAGATTTTTCAGTGTGAGTCTTTTACACGATGGTGAGTCAGGCTGTGCTAGGGCAGAGAGTCGCTGTGGAGCAGTCTGAACCTGAGCTGAGATGGCTGTCTTGTCACTATGTCTGATGACACAGAGCAGCTCCCAGGCTGGGGGCACTGTTCCTCTGGGACAGAGATATTAATTTCTGAAAGTTTTTGGAAACATTCGAAATGGCGCTGTGATCTTTCCATTTCTCAGAGAGTGAAAGTCAGTATAGCATGGGCTGATTTCCTCTTGGAGGGCTCTCCAACCCTGAAGCACCAGAAGAACTTCATTTAGGCACCAGAAAGCGGGCTTCCTGCGCGGGCTCTGGGAGAGGCATCATTGCCAGACTGCTTGTTAATGGAGTTGCTGAGGGAGCATAACAGGGGTGGGAGAGTCAAGTGGGAGATGGCTTAGGCCCTAGCATCCAGATTTCTGCCCATGTTCTCCGGGGTGCCCTAAAGCAGTAGCTGCCTAACACCATGATCTCTGTATCCCCATGGGTTCTGCCTTTGTCTGAATTCCATGTGGGGATCTCTAACCTTTTGTTGAGTCAAAAGAACTGCATTGGGAAAAAAAGAGAAAAAAAGGAACAAGAGAAGGACTACAAAAACAGTAACAAATAGCTTTTGAAATCACTGATAGAGACTAGCCCCTAAGTATGCAGAGGAAGAAACCCAGTCCCCCAAACTGTCAAACATTCACACTTAAGTTCAAGGACTGTAATTTCCAGGGTGACAATTGAGCCCAGAGCTCAGACCCCACCTGATTCTTGTCCCTAGCCCCTTTACCACCCCCTCCTCCTCCCCCACACCCTCCACACCCCATCCCCAGCTTCCTCCTCCTTTTCTTACTCTCCCTTCACTCCATCCTTCTCCTTCTCCTTCCCCTCTTCCTCCTCCAGCTGCTCTTCCATGTCCCTCTCCCCCATCATGTCACTTCTCCTCTGTCTCCTCCAGGTTTGGTCTTCTCCATATTTGTAATCGTTGGTAAAGGTAGAAACAATGAGCTCAATTGTTGTGTGATGTCTACAGAAACAAAGATCCAGCCATTGTCCCCAGTCAATTTCAGTTTATCTTAGCTTTGGCCGCCATTTGAATAGAAGACTCTCTTGAGGTCAGTGTTTTCACCTCGGCTCTCATACTGATTCATTTTGGTACGGTGACTAATATAAGGATCTTACCATAAAATGTGACCAATTTTCAAGACCTGTTACTTGTACACACACACTTACACACCATTCCGTAGTTGTGTCAGCGGTGGGGCGGGATGGTTTGTTAGCTCAGCCTCACCACCTCCTTCCCATCGTAATTTCATCTAAGGGACATTACCTAGAGAGATCTGCCAATGAAATCCGAAAAAAAAAAAAAAAATGCCTTTGCAGCTGCTGAGTGATCAAGTGATCACTGAGTGATCAAGAGAAAATGACAAGGGGCTGTTAGAGAATGTACGGGACACTTTGTTGATCCCGAAGCAAGAAGAGCCATTAGGCAGTTGCCTTGGTATTTCCAGCCTGACTAGGAACAGTCCCATGAGGCATGAAAAAAATGCCTCTTCTCATGCGACACCCCCTCGTTCCCATTCTCTGAAGCTGGGACTCAAACCAGCACAGCCAGGGCTTCTCCAACACAGCCTGACACTGCAACAGTGTCAACAGCAGCCCTGCTTCCCCTGAACAGTGGGTCCCGGTGGAGGAAGGCCTCCACCAGGCAAATCCCCTCCCCTTGCTCCTCCCCCTTTCATACTGGAAAAATCTCATTCTCTGGTGGTTGGGTTTTTAATTTTTTTTCTCTCTGCCCTGACAGTTCCTGTGCTCCCTTCTACCAACGCTACTGTTAGGGACTGAATTGTGCCCCCTTTCCCCTCAGATTCCTGTGTTGACGTTCTAACACTAAAGTAACTGTATTTGGAGACAGGGCCTTGAAGGGAGTAATTCAGGTTCAAGGAGGTCATAAGGTTCCCTAGAACTACTGTCCTTATAAGAAAGAGACTCCAGAGATCTGTCTTTCTCTGTGCACACAGAAGAGGCCATGTGGGGACACAGTAAGAAGGCAACCGTCTACTAGGCAGGGAAAGGTCTCCCCAGAGGGGGAATTTGCTGGCACCCTGATCTTGGACCTGTAACCTCCACAACGATGAGAAAATACATTTCTGTTGTTTAAGCTGTCCAGTCTGTGAGACTCTCAAAAGGCAGGCTGAGTAGACTACTATAACTAGCTAGCAAAAATTTCGGGTAAACTTTGGGAGGGCACTAGGATGTCATGAAAACACCATTTCCTTACACATTCCACCAGCTTCGGATCAACAGAGGGCTGTCAGTGTTTCTTCAAGTCGTGTGTCTGTAGGCCACTGGGATGCGTGCACGTGTTTGTGTGTATTTGTCCAGAAAGAGTCATGAACGAATTCAAACATACTCGTTTTTACAATAGCTAACCTTACCGAAGAGCTGAGCACTTACTGTACACGACACATTGTGAAGTATTTCACATGCTTTACCTCATGATCTTCACAAAAAGCATTTGAGAGAGAGGTCCTTCTCTCTTTTATTTACTTGATGGGGAAACCAACCCAGAAAGAGGTCAAGAAAGGTGGTCTTTCAGGTCCCCACCAGTGAGTGAGAGAGGCAGGAATTAAGTTAAGCTCAGGCCACCTGACTCCAGAGCTCATGTTCCCAACCACCTCACTGCTTCACTTCCCATGTCTCTTTACACCCCCTGCTTCTTTATATATGGCAGTGTTTCAGAGAAAAAAGAATTCTGGGATGGTTTTCAAAGATATATAAGCTATGAAATAGCATGTAGACAGGGAGGAGGGAAAAATAAGGATAAGAATGGAACTTGGATCTAGAAGGAAGAGAATGCACCCTTGTGTTTAGCCTCAAAGTTTCTGGCTGCCAACAAGAACGCAGGAACGTGGTCTTCCCCACAATATACTTTGTCCTTACAGTTAAATGTATATCCCTTACTCAGCAGAAACACAAATTCTCTTGTATGTAATCCCAGGCAAGAATTCCTCTTAAATGTGCCTGTCTGATAAAACAAAATCAACTTCCGCAGAGCAGACAGAATGACAGGTGCCCTGGGACTGTGACAAAGACCCACGTATATAAGCTCTTGCACACACCCCGGCATCCTCCCATAGCTGCTTGTCTCCAGTCATTCTTTTTCTCCTCTCATTGTGAGAGTCCAAGGATGCACTAATGGTGAGGCAGAGAACCATAAAATTGATGGAGGAAACAGGATTTAGAGGACACTTTACAACCTGGAGGTTTAAGCCAAGAGTGAATTATGAGGTCAAGCCGGTGGACCTTAATCATCAGTTTAAAAACCTGAGTAGGATAGAATAGAAAACTGTAGAGCAGATTGCAAATGGCAAAAACAAGCATTGCTTGATGTGTTGTTTCAGTACGTGTAGGTATCTGTATGTAATGCACATGCCTTTATAACTAAAACTGTCTTTTGTTGTGCAAAGGGAGCCCTGTTTGTTTATATTGACAAAAATGGATATTTTTGTTCTACATGGTCGGATATAGCCATTTTAATTATAAGATGGATGACGATGTGAATCCTACGGTACAATCATTTTCAGTAAATATTCTTAGAGGCTGCAGAATCTAGCAAAGTTTCTCCGGCAAATGAAGAAGAAAGGATTCTGGATCAAGAAGATGCAGTTGCTTTGAACGGGATATGGGGGAAGCCGACAGGAACCTCTGCCATCTTGCTAGGACATAGCACAAATAATAGAGCAAATAGGACCGCAATCCTCTGCAGTTAGTTACCATGACAACTCAGCTTAAATGTGTGCCATATAAACCACCAGCACTTCAGGGTAAAAAAAAAAAAAAAAGTTTTCTGAGAACATAAGTATATCACTTTGTTCACTTAGCATGTATCCTCTCATAAGGCATCCAAACGTTTTGCATCAGACTTGGGAAATAAAACATGATATAATATGTACTTAATAAAAAGTAGCTTTCTTATTATTTTAAATTTTTAATATTTATATTTAAATGCATGCATCTGATCTGACCAATAAAAAGAAACACTTCATATATTTGTTCATTTGTCTTCATTTGTAGGGTCTCTTAACAGGTATCTATAACATCTAGCTGGAACATGGAGGCATTTCTCATTCCCAGGGATCAGAATTAACAGGGTTAATCAACAGCTATGTAGAGACAACTCTCAAATACAAATCTCAAGTCTAAGACCCCTACTCTGAATGATTAGACCTGTGCATTTGTCTACTGAGATATTGTAAAGACAACTCAAAACGAACAGGTCCTAAATCAAACTCATGAATGTTATCCTAGAAAGCTGGCCTTCCATTTACATTTTTTATCACACAGCATGATCAAAAGCTAAGCAGGGAGTTACTTTTGACATCTCAATGTCTCACCTCCTTCCCTCTCTCCCTCTCTCCTTATCAAATCCATCACTTACTAGTTTTTGTTGGTTTTACATTCAGATGTCTCTTGAATCCTCCGTCTTCACCTTTACCAACACCCTAGTCCAAGCCCCTGTCGTTTCACCTCTGGACCTATACAATAATCTTCTAACTGACCTACCCATATGCACTCTCATCTTTTTCCAATCTACATCACAAACCATAGTCAGAATGAGATTTTTGAAATTCAAATTTAATTATGACTTTTTTTCCCCCACATTCTTCCCCCAATGCTTAAAACATTTCAATGGTTTCCTGATATACTCGGGATAAAAATGGAACTCTTCAACATGGTGTATCAGTCAGAAGGCACACTCAGTGTCTAACTGAAAATAATTTACTGAAGCAACTATTGCCTGGGTAGGGGGAAGGTTTAAGGGGATCAATCAGGAATGGTGGGCCAGCCACAGACAATGGACTATGGGATTCCACTACCATCCCTAGGCCAAAAGGAGGAATGAAAGGGGAGCTAGAGCTGTGGAAAGACTGGTGGTCATAGCAGCCTGGGACCACTGCCAGAATCACGGCCCTCCGCTGGGACGGTCAGGAAGAAATGTGTGACTGCTTCCCTCTCCTGCCTTTTGATGTCCCGCTGGGGACTCTCGCAGGCTAAACAAAACTGCCAATCAGAGGGCAGAGAGCCCAGGTGATGCAGTCACAGGAGTGAGCCTTCCTGAACACAGAGCAGGGGAGAGAAGAGCAGAAACCTGATCTGGGAGCAATTATAGGACAGAATTGTTTCCCGGGCAACACCAGGAAGATAGGAGCAGAGTTAGCTCCAGTCATTTGAAATTGATTTAAAAATTTTCAGAAGAAACCAACTGGTGAGAGATCACTGACTCCCACAGAGTTCTTTAGACAACACAGTTACTAAGTCGCTTCGGAAGACCTAGAAATCATTACTCTTTTTAAGTGCACCTTACAGAGAACCCTAGAATAGGCATGGCTAAAAGAAGCAGGAGGCACGACTAATCACTGTGCGTGAAAACACAGAGCTTTCAGGCTGGTAGCTCGGTAAGCTAGTTTATCAATCAGTTGAATGGCAAGACACTTTATTCAGTGATCTCCACCCCTCCTCCATGTGGCTCCCGCCCCTACTTGGTCCTGCTAGTCTAACAGCAGACTAGCAAAGCTGGAAGCACTGACCTAACTCAGTCTTTGTTGACTGGGAGCCAGGACTAGTTCTCATTTAGACAACCTTGCAAGGTTACTGACTCATATCTTTCCTTTACATGTATCTGTTGAAATCTTTAATCTGACACATTTTACAGATGTTAATTTATCACACATTTCTGAGTACTTGCTATGTTCCTTGGCCTGTTAACAGATGCTGGATGCTATGAAGCTGAATGACCCAAACTCTGTCTTCTCACTTTATATGAACTTGGAAGAAAATGTCAAATCTTTCATTATTAAATTAGAAAGGACCACATGTTTATTTTTTGCTTGTGTCCTCAGACTTTTTTTTTTTTTTTTCTAGAATGAAAAGCCACCCCGTCTGTGGATAGAATCTGGAAAGTAAAAACACAAGCAGCTGGCAGGACTGTGACAAGTTTCCAGGGCAAACTTTTGGCTGGGGAGGCATCTGTGTTTTAAGTGGGCTGGAGATGGGCTGTTTATTTCCCATCTGCAGACGCAGGCAGTGGCAACAATGAAAACTATTGATTCTAGGAATCTGAGACCCATTAAGTCACTTTCAGAGTGTTGAATGCCTTTAAGTCCCAGGGAATTTGGTCTGGAACAGACCACCATCCAATGGGATGGGAGATGTCTTTTCTTTCCCGTATACGTTCCCACAGAAGGAGGTAAAGCATTTTTCACGTAACTGAATCAGAGTCAATATTTCTTTGCACATTCATCATCATCTTGCTCCTTCCTCATGTTTGATACTGTGAACAAAAATTTCCATGTAATGTCCCCCAAAGAGACTCTTCCTTCATCACACTTACAGTGTCCTTTGCACCAGAATAGTGACAGAGGGTATGGAGTTGAAGGATTCCCCCAGATCCCTGATGATCACAGTCTAGTGGAGGATTCAGAAAATAAGCAGGAATAATAAGGTGAGTGCTGTGACAGAGGGAGGGGTCACAGATCTAGCTGGAGAGCAAAGGGAGAGGGTGATGAATTCTCCCTGATGGGACTCTTCAGAGGAAGTGACCCTGAACTGAGCTTTATAGGATGGGCTTATAGAAATTCTTTAAGCATCCAAAGGGAGATGGGTCTTCTAGACACAGGAACTATAAAAGCAAAGCATGGGAGTATGAGGGAGCCTAGGCTGCACAGGAAACTATAAGGGGTCATATAGAACAGTGTTTCCAAACTGTGTTCCATGAGACCTGTGTTCATAGTTGTTCCTTGCACAAAAAAGTCTGAGAAGCCTGGTCTGATCAAACCTTAGTTTCTTTTTTTTTTTTTTTTTTTAAAAACCTTAGTTTCTTAAGCAGCTTTTTTTTTTTTTTAATTTCTTTTCAGTGTTCCAGAATTCATTGTTTATGCACCATACCCAGTGCTCCATGCAATATGTGCCCTCCATAATACCCACCACCAGGCTCACTCATCCCCCCATCCCCCCACCCCCTTCCCCTCCAAAACCCTGTTTGTTTCTCAGAGTTCACAGTCTCTCATGGTTTGTCTCCCCCTCCAATTTCCCCCAACTCACTTCTTCTCTCCATCTCCCCATGTCCTCTGTGTTATTCCTTATGCTCCATAAGTAAACAAAACCATATGATAATTGACTCTCTCTGCTTGACTTATTTCACTCAGCATAATCTCTTCCAGTTCCATCCATGTTGATACAAAAGTTGGGTATTCCTCCTTTCTGAGGTAGGCATAATACTCCATAGTATATATGGACCACATCTTCTTTATCCATTTGTCTGCTGAAGGGCATCTTGGTTTTTTCCACAGTTTGATGACTGTGGCCATTGCTGCTATGAACATTGGGGTACAGATGGCCCTTCTTTTCACTATGTCTGTATCTTTGTGGTAAATACCCAATTGTGCAATTGCAGGGTCATAGAGAAGCTCTATTTTTAATTTCTTATGGAATCTCCACATTGTTTTCCAAAGTGGCTGCACCAACTTGCATTCCCACCAACAGTTTTAAGAGGGTTCCCATTTCTCCACATCCTCTCCAACACATGTTTTTTACTGTCTTGTTAATTTTGGCCATTCTGACTGGTGTAAGGTGGTATCTCAATGTGGTTTTGATTTGAATCTCCCTGATGGCTAATGATGATGAACATTTTTTCATGTGTCTGTTAGCCATTTGTATGTCTTCTTTGGAGAAGTGTCTGTTCATGTCTCCTGCCCATTTTTTGACATGATTAACTGTTTTGTGTGTGTTGAGTTTGAGGAGTTCTTTTTCTGTACTGCCATTTGTGAATATCTTCTCCCATTCCGTGGCTTGCCTCTTCATTTTGTTGACTATTTCTTTTCTGTGCAGAAGCTTTTGATCTTGATGAAGTCCCAAAAGTTCTTTTTTTGCTTTTGCTTCCTTTGCCTTTGGAGACATATCTTGAAAGAAGTTGCTGTGGCCGGTGTTAAAGAGGTTACTGCCTGTGTTCTCCTCTAGGATTCTGTTGGATTCCTGCCTCATGTTGAGGTCTTTTACCCATTTAGAGTTTATCTTTGTGTATGGTGTTAGAGAATGGTCGAGTTTCATCCTTCTACAGCTAGCTGTTCAATTTTCCCAGCAGCTTTCTTTTTTAAATGCACACTTGATCTGGTTTATTAATGACATGATTTTCTTAATATGTCAGTGTGGTTTGTGACTCTTTACCATAGAGACACAGTGCTATTAAGAGGACTTGAACAAAGAGGCTGGTAGCCTGAGGTGGCTCTGATACCTTAGCAGCCTACCTATCCCAGCAACACAAAACCTAAACCTCAGGCAGGTCCCGTAAATGCCTCTAAGGGAGGAAGCACAACCAACTGCAAACAACCACTTAGGATTTCCCAAATAACGTAAGCCTGAGCCAATCAAATAATTTCCTTGCTTTCCTTCAATATCTTCTCTATAAAAGCCTTGCCCCGCCCCCCCGGCTTCCGTTGGTAGTACACTCCTATTTCTGATTTGGTACTGCCTGATTCAAATTGATTTTTGCTCAGATAAACTTCTAAAAAATTTAATATGCCTCAGTTCACCTTTCCACAGTGTGATGAGCTGTCCAGATTCCACTGTCCACAGGACCATTCATTCATGGCACATCTATTTGGAAAATGCTAGGTAGAACATGGGATGCTTATGGAGAATGGTCAGAAATGAGGCTGATGAGGATGGCGAATGGTAGAATGTAAAACTAGTACCATGCTAAGTATCTGTGGGTATAGGAGGGATTTGAAGGATTTCTTTAAAATGATGACTCATATGACAAGATGTGAATTTTAGATTGTTACACTGGAAACAGAGTGGCTAGGGCAGGGAAGACCTTTGATGGGAACAAAGAGATGGTTTGTTCATTATTTGCTCTTTCCTTCCTTCCCTTCTTTTTTCTAACACATATCAAGTGACCACAATATGCCAAGCACTGTTCCAATACTGAACAGAGCATACAAAAGGCATTGCTCTGATAGAACTTACATTCTAGTGGAGAGGGACAGACACAGACAGAGTGTGGGGGGTGGGATGCTACTATTTTAAAGAGGATGGTCAGAGAAGGCTGTAAGAGAGAAAGAGCCTGAGCTGTCTAATTGAAGTTCACTCTGGGCAGAGAACAAGCTAGTACAATGACTTGAAGTGGCTGATGTGCTATATTTGAGGTGACCAGGGGGGTATCTAAGTAGAGATATCCTAAAGGCAGTTTGCTATACACAAGAGTAATTCAGAAAATAGGGTTAACTCAGGACCAAACACTGGCATCCTATTTCCATCTGAGAGGAATGGAATGGTCAGAGTGGGAAAAGGGGCAGACCAAGAATGGACTCCTGGGACAGAAAGTAAAACCAATAAGAGTTCAAAGAGGTGGGGACAAACCAGAACACGGACCAGCAAGTCAGAAAAAGTAAGTATCTTCTCAGTGGCTGCAGACCTTGAGCATTCTTCATCAAAGAAGGATGGTCAAGAAGGGATTTAAAAACCTGAAACCAAGTCCACTGGAATGAAGTAGGACCTCATGACACAAGAGCTGTCTTTTGTGCAGGAAGAAGTCTTTGACTTTCTTTAGTTGGAGAGGACAGAAGCTAAAAAAACAATATAACTAGACAAGAGCAAGGATTCTGAGCAGAATAATTTACATTTCACAAAGAGCTGGAGACTTTATCTTTGGGGCAGATCATCCCTGTGGTTTTCTGGTAGTTGTGCAAGTGGAAAGTAAATACCCTGGAAAGGAGACATTTGAGCTCCAATAAGCCAAAAGTTTTGAAAAGATAATGCAGCATGTTATTTTAACAATGGATAAATATGCATCTTTGCAGATGATGTTTCCTTCATTAGGAGGTAGAGGAGATATGCAGTATCATGGTGAAGAGCCCAGCTTTTTCAACCAGATGTCCTGGACTCAAATCCTGTCTCTGCCTCTTACTAAATGTGACTTCAACAAGAAAACTTTTAATCTTCTCTATACCTCAGTTTGTTCATCTATATATTTGTGTTAATAAGAGTCCATGACTCATAAAGTGGTAGCAAGAAGTAATAAGTTAAATCACATAGAGCTTGGCTCATAAGAAGCACTCTAAATATTGGCTCATTTGTTATTGTGTGTAGATGTATCTCTTCTCCATCTGGATTTAGACTGTCTTTAAATGTATTACAAATTATTGATTATCCCTGGGAAGATCTTTATTTTTGTCAGGCAGTTGGTAATAGAATATTGGGAGGAGAGACCCTGGAACCCACCAGCCAGAAGAGATGAGGCCCTCTAAGGAGAAAAGAATTTGGTGGCCCAAAGTCAATGAATGGCAAATATAAACAAAGCTGAATTCTTAGAACACAGAAGCAGTCCCTGGAGATTACCAGGATTCTCTGGAAAGTTTGGACTTCTCATGACTAAGCAGGTGGGGAATGGAGCCCTTGTGTTTTAGACCTTATCTGTCACTATGAAGGAAGCTGGGGGTCCTAGCAGAGTCAGGGCTGGCTATACTGGCTACATGTAGATGAGACAGATGCAACTCACCTTGCTCCAAATCCTCTGTGAGGAAACCACGTTGCTGGGTCTCCAAGGGGAAGACAGGCTTTGATCTCTGCTTAGAGTACTCAAGAAGGAATGTTCCACAACACAGTGCCAGTCTTTCCTCTGCTTTCAAAAAGATTAAGACAGAAGTGAAGTCAGGCCAGTTAAGCCAATCTCATCATTTGGAGATTAAGAAGATGATGACTAATTATCTCTTCCCTTCTGTTTCCAAACCAAATGAAAAGCTTTTGAGGTTACCCAGAAGACTTTTGGGGCTCCATTTCATGTAATGATGTGTGTATCTAGACTTTGCCACTCAGCCCAGAAATGATCAGTTTATTTGTTGTTTGAAAACATATCTGTGAACTCCTAAGGGAACTCTTGAGGCCAGATAGATTCTCAGCTTACTGTCTAATTGTTTTGACTGAAAATCTAGACCACGTCATCTTATTTGACAATGCATCCATATTTTATGTATGACTTTTTTTTTTAACTTGCCCCATTAAGTATGGTCAATGGATTGGTATTTGGCAGGAAGGAAGGAAGGTAAGAAGACAGGAAAGAAAGGAGGAAGGGAAGGGAGGAAGGAAGGAAGGAAGGGAGGGAAGTAGGATGGTTTTTGGAGACTTTAAAAATAATCTTTAAAACTTCTGCCATCTATTTCTGAATCACTCAGAAAGCCAAGTGAAGGAATGCAAACTTTTCTCATAAAACTGAAAACATACCAAGTAGCTGTCCTTTCAGAGGTGGTGTGGCCTGTTTTATCCCACGGAGGTCTCCAAGAATTTGTAGAAATCTGGGCTTCCAATATCAGCTCTCATTTGGATTCCTAGATTAACAATGAACAAGTGATCTGGTTTAATGCCATTTTGTTTTGCAATTTGATGCAGTCCTCATAGGTGTGCCTTGGGGGCATTTTGAAATATGCTGACATTGCCAGATGGAGAGCTGTGGGTAGGTGCAAAGTATTTTCAAAGAATGCAGTCTGTAGGCATCTTGTTTTTGCTTCATTTTGTGACTTCTTGCAGTGTTTTCCTCCTCATTGTCTAAGATCTTTTCCATTTTAATAACTATTCAACATTTGAAAGTAAAAATCTAAGATCCAGATAGAAAATAATATGTTGCTTGAGGTAATCTAACTCTTTGACCTTCCCATCTATGTGCCTAATGTAGGACAAGATTCCTTTTTTTTTTTTTAATAGTTTCTGATCACCTTTTCTTTATGTGTGAGATTTAGCAAATGATGCTTAACAAATCTTTTCCCATAACTTCTAACTATTAAAATGTCCTTTTTGTGAGTCATGTTCTGTTTTTTGGGGTTTTGTTTTTTTAAAACTTTACTTTGGGAGTTTTAGAGATTTATATTCAACATCCTGGAAAAATAAAAGTTTTCACGATTTAAAAATAAAGCCAGCTTCATGCAGACAAAACCCAATACCACAGAGATGCCACCAGAGGTCAGATACCTAAATGGGTTAAGAAAGGATCTGGATAAAGTTTGCAGTACCATAAAAGACATGAAAAATCTGGTCTGTGCCTCACCATAGTCACTGCCTAGTTATAAGTAACAGAAATCAACTGAGGCAAATAAAAGGAAAAAGAGGGAGTTCAGTGGAATAAAATTGGAAAATTATAAAAATATGAAGAAATAGTTAAAAACAAAAATATAGGAGAATAAGGTATGAAGGCATCTTCAGGATCTTGACATTTAAGTTCATGAGCTTTTTCTCCAAGGAGTTCTTTGGTATGCCTGAGCCCCATGTACCCCAGTTTTCTCTATACCCCAAATTCCTGGGACTGAGTCTCCCATGGCCCCAGTTTGGTCAATTGTCTAGTCCTGTGCCAATGAGGGCAGGATCCTAGAACACAGCCCCAGTTCTTGGAAGCCCCCTGTAGATCTGATCACAGAGAACTGGGAGGTCACTCCAAGAGATGTCCTCTGCATTAACTTTTGAGACCAAATCTTGAGAACTGAGTGATGCCCTCATTTGGGCCTCTGTTGGTATCAAGCCATGAATCTAATGAGACCCAGTAATTCCTCAGTTCCTACATTATCCATTCAGCCTTGCATTACTCTGTTTTGTCACATTCTGTTTTAAGATCCTACACAAGGAAAATAGAGTTGAATTGAATGCTTTCTACAGGTGTGACAGGAAAGCCAGCCCTTGGGTCATGATACCCTGAATAGTCTTCAGTCTTCAGTTGTTTTGCTCACGTAAGTGCACTCACCACTCATTCGCTCCACTTTCTTGTTTACCAGCAACCATATCTCTAGAGGTACACTTTGGCAACTACTTCAACAGGCAGAGCATGACTTTAGTGGCAGAAACAACACCACCTGTCGGGAGAGAAACAGAGTTGTGAGTAGGAAGAATCAGAAAAGGGGCATGTGGATGGGAAGAAAAGCCCCCCTCTGGGTCCCCGTCCCTTGCCATACATACTTTATCCTAGCCCACCAAAACCTCAAGATTCATTTAGTTACAATCTTAACATCGTTTTTTCCCTAGCTGGTCACTAAGAGAGCCGAGCAGGCTGCATTTCTGCAGACTCTAATAGATATACAGGCCCTAAAGGAAAGGTACAGGGGTTAGCTCAAAACTAGTCTATAGGCATATCTCTGAGACTACACACACCCACATCTCAGGTCCCCTCTGGGTATGCATCCCATCTGCTCGATTCTGAAATGTTTTCCTCTGCAACTTCCAGTTTCTCTTTTGTGAACACATTGCAGTGAGAAGATTTAATAAGTGCTACTTAATTAAATGAGTCTCCCTTAAGGCCTTAAAAACCTCCATCTTCAGATGTTTGTGGAATCTTGTCTAAGAGCAACACGGTGCAAAAAGAATTCATATTTGACTTTGTTGGTCATGATAAATGACAGAAGCTCCTGTAATAGATGACCGCCAAATCTCAGTGATTTTACTTCTAGTGTGGCTGTTTCTAATTGAATGGCTCTGCATAAGCTCTCACCCAAGTGGTGACTCAGTGACCCAGGCCATTTCCATCTTGTGACTCCACAGCAGTAAGTTTCAAAGTCACCCCAGCACCATCCAACAGGACATAGAAGGAAGACAATGAGAAGGAAGGATTACACCTGGGAGATTTTTGTCAGCTATGCTGAAAAATGGCTTGCATAACTTCTTTACAGATTTCACTTACTGTGACTCATCCTGTGACCAATCAAATTGCAAGGAAGACTGCGAAATCTGGTGAATACTAACTGCAGTCCCTACAAGACTTATAGAAACTTGGAGATAAACTACTATATCTCAAAAAAAACCCTGCCTCCTTCCCCACCCCCATGACAAACAGTTGACCTTTTCCTTCCTATCTCCTTTATACCCACATATCATCTAGGAATAGAACTGACATTCATTCATTCAAAAAATAACTATTGGGCTCCTGCTGTGTGCCAGACACTCTCCTGGGTGATACGGTTATAAAATAAGATGTGATCTGTGTCTTCAAAGGCTTTTGGTTGGGTCGGAGAGAATGAAAGTTCAATCAACAATTAAAATGAAGAACATGCTCTGATGAATCCAGGCTTCTACTCTGAGCAAGAACAAGGGACATTTAGGTTCCGGAGATCAGAGAAGAGCTGCAAAAAGAGGTAACACTTTAATGTTAAAGAATAGAGGGGAGTAATGGGCAGTTCAGGGAGAAAGAATACTGTAAAAAAGAAAAAAAAAAAAAAAAAGAGGAGTGAGGAGAGGTGCCTGGCTGGCTCAGTCAGTTAAGCATCTGCCTTCGGCTCAGTCGTGATCCCAGAGTCCTGGGGTTGAGCCCGTTTTGGGCTTCCTGCTCAGCAAGGAGCCTGTTTCTCCCTCTCCCTCTGCCTGCTTTCCCCCTGCTTGTGCTCTCTCACTTTCTGTCAAGTAAATAAATAAAATCTTTTTTTGTAAAAGAAAAAAGAAGAGAGAGAAGATGTTAAAGTACATGTTATATGAATGCTTTAAGTAATTTGGTATGACTGAGGTGAAGTTCGTCAGATGAGCAAATGGAGAGGTGGGGCTAAAGATAAAGATATTGGTCAGATCATGAAGAAAATTTAGGGCTCTGCTATGGTCTTTGATATGCATGAGAACTCAATTAAGAATTTTAAGCACAAAGTAATACGGTTAATATTTCATTTCATGACAATTTCTGCCATAAAAAATTGCAGATTAATTATCATTTGGATTTTAACATTGTTGTCTTGTGTTTACTGAAAATGATACTTCTGTTAATCACCTGAAGACATGTTTATCAGGCCACAATCCTTTGTGCACCTTAGACATGATAACACTTGATTTTCAAATATGGCTTCTAGTTAAAAAATTCTGTTATTCAAACTGAGGGTTGCTGGGGGTGGAGGGATAGGGATAGGGTGGTTGGGTTATGGACTTTGGGGAGGGTATGTGTTATGGTAAGTTCTGTGAAATGTGTAAGCCTGATGATTCACAGACCTGTACCCCTGGGACAAATAATACATTATATCTTAATAGAAATAATTTTTAAGAATTTCTGTTATTGTGATTCAGACTTGCCCTCAGCTTCGCAGCTGTCTAAAAAATAACCTCCTTATTTTAGGCTGCTATGTGCCAAATTCACATGTTATCTATTTATTAAGTCCATAAAACTGTTTCTCTAGAAACTATTTTGTGCTAAGTACTTGCCCGGAACTAAGTAGGTAGGAGGTAGTGTTATAAACAGAATCATAGTGGTATGGTGGGAAAAGTTCAGGTGTTGAAGCCTGATTCCTTCATTTACAATGAGGCAGAAGGGTCTTTGAGTAACTTATACAACCTCTCAGAAACTCAGCTTTCTCACCCACGAAATGGAAAAAATAACGTCTACTTCAGAGGGTTATTGTCAGGGTTCAATAAGACAGTATCTATAAATCACTTACAAGGGCTCAAAAAGGGGGATGTGGAGTATACATGACGTGGTCTCCTGCCTATGACAGACATCACAATTGATCATTGTGATCACATCACAATTTCTAGTTAACCCCAACACAACTTGAGGTGATACTTACCAAAAGTAATTTTATTATAAGACGTTATCAGAGTCATGCTGCATGAATGGTCAGAAATAGCAAGGATTTGGGGAGCCTGGGTGGCGCAGTTGGTTAGGTGTCAGGCTCAGGTCATGATCTCTGATCATGAGATAAAGCCCCACATTGGGCTCTGTGCTCAGTGAGGAGTCTGCTTGAGATTCTCACCCTCGCCCTCTCTCTCTGCCTCTCCCCAGCTCTCTCTCTTTCTCAAATATATAAATCTTAAAAAAAAAAAGAAAGAAACACATGGATTTCAGAAGTGATTATTAGTCTGTATGCAGTAATCAGAAAAGTAAGACCTTACGCAGGAGAAAGAACACGAGGGAGCCCATGAAGTGTAGGATTTATTTAAATTCCACATTTAGATCACATTTCTAAAGCTCGGCTTCAAGGTCAACCTAGAGTGTTTCTTCCATTTTCCTTGCCTTGGTTTGCTCTACGTAGTTTGTTATATGGAAATTGTTAGTCATTCTCCATCTTGAGCTAACCTACTAGAACTATCTGCCACTACAATAAGTACCAATAAATGGTTGCTTTAAAAAAATATTTTATAAATTTATTTGAGAGAGAGAGAGAGAGAACAAGTGGTGGGGAGGGGCAGAGAGAGAGAGAGGGAGGGAAAGGGAGAAGCAGACTCCCCACTGAGCAGGAAGCCCGATGTGGGTGGGACTTGATCCCAGAACCCTGGGATCATAACCTGAGCCAAAGGCAGATGCTTAATTGACTCAGCCACCCAGGAGGTAAATATTGTTCCTTTTGTTTTAACGTGAGAGTTTCTTGCTTTGTACTGGAACTGAAAACTCAGAGTAGCAGGTCTAAATCAGTTCATACCTTTTGTCTTGGCAGAGCTGTTTTAAGACTGTTCTGCACATGAATGGTTTAAGAGTGACTGAGAGTAACAGCAGACAGAATTTGGTGAGCCTTGTCTCACCATTTTCCTTACATGGCTTCCCCCATCTCTTTGGTGACGAGTTTCCTTATATTTGATTTTTTGAGTCGCCAGGACAAGAAGACTACAGTTTTCCACCAGCGCCCCCACAGTCCTGACAGTCAGTCCCTGCTGACTATACCTGGTCCCAGGCTGAGGACAATCTTGGAAACTCTATTTACTTCATTCCTATGATCATGGAGCTCCTGTAAGAATCTGGTTGCTTTGGGGCACCTGAATGGCTCAGTTGGTTAAGCATCTGACTCTGGTTTTGGCTCAGGTCACGATTTCAAGGTCATGAGATGGAAACCCACATCAAGCCCCCACATCAGCTTCCTTGCTCAGTGGGGAATCTGCTGGAGATTCTCTTTCTCCCTCTCCCTCTGTCCTTCCCCCCAGCTCTTGCTCTCTAAAATAAATAAATAAATAAATCTTAAAAAAATAAAAAAGAATCTGGTTGCCTCGCTGCAGTCTCTAGTGACTTCAGCTAGCTACTTTTTAAACTGTGTCTAGAGTTTATAGCTACCTATAGGAGGATCTGTACCTCACTTAGCAGTTGCCCTCTATTTTCTTTATAACCAGCTTTTAACAAGTATATTGGGATTTTGCCTGTGCAGGTGGGATCCCATGCTTGTCTGCAGGAATCCCAACTTCACAGATACTGATTACTCTTAAACGACAATGAAGATTTCCATTTCAATTCTTACTAAATTCAGTGCGAACTGATGCACGTTGCATGCCCACATACAAGATAATGGTATACCAGCTATGGCTTACATTTAGAATGTAACTAAAATAAATTTCTAGCTTTTGAAAAGAAATAAATTGAGCCTAAGGATAAATTCCACTTAGTGTTGACATCTATTTAATTTTTCTAAGAGAATAATATTTATATGTAAACAGTACCTGAAAATTGTTTGCTTTCATTGGGATTCCAAGAGCGTTATCATGAGGTACATCAGTGCCTTGGGCCTGTCTTGCCTTATTATTTTTAACAAGAGCAGGGATAGGAACTATGTGATGATTATCTGTCGCCGTCGTTAGCTAAGCTGTTTTGGAGAGGAATTCTAATGACATAGAAAATCTGGTTAATGCAGACGCCAACTCCAAAACTTAGCTGTGTGTTTCATCACTTATAAATAAATCTCATCTGACTGTGGCCAAGCTACTCAAGAAGATTATTTTCCTCAGTTTCCTCAACTGTGATAGCTAGACTTAGGAGGTTGGGAGTGAAAACAGATGAAATAAGGAAAGTAAAGCAGTTTGCTCAGTGCTGAGCTCATATCTGTTCAGTAAATATCTATGACAATAACAACTGGGTGGTTTCCTAATGTGTCAACAATTGTCAGGACTGAAATATATTTCCCAGAATTCCCTTTCCTGTGCACTTCCCTGTGGGATGGACTGCAAAAGAGATTTGAGTGAGACACTTAGAGGGCAAAGCGATGCAAGCATCATTCTGTAGTTTACATTGTTGTCTATCTGCTAGCTCACCTCATTGGTATGAGGTAGCAGATGGGCCTACAATTGTCTTCCTTCTTCCAGAGCCTTCTTTAGCTTCTCTGACTCTTGGACCATTTGTGTGTTTAGTTCCTTGACCAATGGTCCCCATTTCTGCAGGACAGCCAAATAATTAAGGTCAGAGATAACAAGAACTGGTATAGGTCTCAGTCCATCCTCATGGACTCCAGTTCCTATTTGTGGGTTCCAGTCTGTCCTTGCTCTCCTTGATTCTCTATCTGTCTTTTCCTGAGGGCCTGCTCCGTGGCTTTAAGCTCCAGTGTCAGACAGGAAGACAACGGACTTATAGACAGCTGAACAAATCCCACAGATCCCACAGTTGTGTAAAGTCTAATCTCTAGGACAAACTGCACTCGCTCGTGCACTCTCCCCCAGCCCCCCAAACAAAGTATTTCTGCTTCTCTGAATGCTGCCAGATACAAACGGTGGTTAAGAGTAATTCAATTAGTAATACTCAAGTTTCAAAATCCTCCTTTAATGGCCGTGACCATGACATACTATTAATCTGGTATGTTGGTGCTCTTGTAAATATCACTGTATATTATGTTGCTAAAAGCATTTAAAGAGCACCAACCTTTCTAATAATAATAAAGATAAGATTAATGAATGCTTCTTGAGTGTATACTATTCTACGGGCCAAGTACTATTTCAAATGTTTCATAAGAACCCAGTGAAGTAGGTTTTATCATCATCCCCATTTCTCAGATGAGGAAACTGAGACCACAGATTAGTAACTTCCTAAGCCCTATATTTAACCCAGAGCCTGAACTCACCCTGTGCTGGTTCAAATCCACAGCCTGGGCTCTTAGATAGGACTCTCCAAGGCTTCCTGGCACCAAGGCACTGGGAAATTAGACAGCCAGTGGAAACCAACTAACAACCTCACTACAGAGGAACTGGGTAATTGCTTAATTAGGAAAGATACAGGCAGGAGTGGGTGGCAGTTCCCTGAGATTAAGATCTATCAGAACATGTTAATGAATTTCCAGCCTTCTCACTTAAAAGATTATGTTCTTTCTGCCACAGTTTTTGGATGTGGTCTGCCCTCCACCTTTTATTATTCCATTTCTTTTCCCACTCTTGCCCTCCACTCCCAGCTTTCTTCTTTTCTGATTTTTTTTTTTCTTGCCAGCACTCCAGACTGGAAATATTTTAGGAGCAGCTTGCTACATGATATTTCACTAAAAATAATACAAGTCAAGTTATTGGCAAAAGAGTCAGCCTTGGAGGAACACCAATGGTGCAGAGCTGGGAAAGTGGCATGGTAGCTCTGTCCTGGGTTTTCAAGGAGGGTAAATCCCTGGGACTTTGTATCTGGTGGTGAGGGTGTCCAGGCTAATGGAGATGAATGTCATCTGGGCTCTGATGACTTCAGTGTGTGAGGCCTTGTTTGGAGACCATACTGGGACAAATGGGTTTAATGGATTTGTGCAAGTCATCTGTCTCCTTTGCCAACTCAATCTCCTCTCCTGACCTTTAATGGTGTGAGCTCCTTGGAGCTCCCTTCTCTCCTCTTAGTGCTCTATGGCCTCACCCCCCGGCCCCCATCCTATTCTTGGGCTTAGCCCTGCAGCCGCATGGTTAGAAATGTGAATTCCGGGGCCTGACGGCCTGAGTTGGAATCCAGACTCTGTATCCCCTAGCCCGGCAAAGTAAACAATCCTGGTAAAAGAGGGTTAACAGTTGTACTTGCCTCAGATGGTTGTAAGGGAAGATTAAAAGAGTTTAGTATTTATGAAATGCTTAGATAGGGACTAGGAACTAGGAAGCCTCTGAAAGTGTTAAGTATAAAAACTTGCAAAGAGAACTAGTTTTGACTTTTCTGCTCTATTCCAGGCCCAAGCAACTAACTGTCAACTCCTTGTCTCTGCTTGCGTATGACACAAACATTTTCAGACCTGAAGTTAATCTCTCCTCAAACATCCTCTGCCATGGGAGTCCCAATGCCAGGGACTGTCCTCCCTGCCTCCACCTAGTCTAGAAACACGGGACTCATGTTCACTCACTTTACCCATTCTGTTATTGATTCCGGCTCCTAAATACTTTACAAATCCTTCTATTTCTACCAGCTTTGCCATCCCTGGTGGACAAAGTTAATATCACCTGCTTTCTGGACCACAAAACAAACATAAGTAGTCTCCCAATCTCTGTGCTTATACCTCTCTGGTTGATTCCCTAAGGTCTAGAAAAGGGGATCTTTCAAAATAAAACAAAAATAAGACAATGACAAGCTTTAAAAAAAAATAAAACAAAAACAGACAAACAAAAACCTCTCCCATGAATTTCCACTGTTTTCAAAGCCTCAGATTCTTATGCCTTCAAGATTCTATGTGCTCTCCCTCTACTTCCCTCTCCAGTTTCAACCCTCATTCACACCTGCCTTCTTCCCATGGATCTCCTTTTAGCTCACTGAACACTTCATGCTCTTTTCCATCTCAGAAATTTCAGACATGCAGGACAGAGATGTCCTTAGTCTCTTCTTGCCTCTCGTCCTGTCCCTGACCATCTCCACCTACCTAACTTTTGGTATCCTCACTGGACACTTCCATCATGCTTTCCTTTTGTGTCACTTATTACAACCACAATTTAAATATTTTTATTTACTTTCTGTCTTCCTACCAGGAGACTTCTTACCAGGCAAAGTCTTTGTCCTGTTCAGTGTTATATTTCTGACACACAGAATGAGTCCCATAACCAGCTGTTCACTGAGTTAGCAAATAGGTATATGATTTTACACATATGGTCACACTTCCGATCATGGAAATGGGCATAGCTAAGGAATAAATTAAGCAACTGCCCACTCTGACCCCAAACCCATTAAAAAAAAAAATCTATCTATCTATCTACCTATCTCTTGGGTTCATAGATCTCAAACTTCTAGAAAAGTAATGTTCACATTTTCTTTAAAGATTTTATTTCAAATTATTTTGGCATAATTTGGAACCATACTTGATATTTCTAAAGACATTTATTTTCTGTAAAGTACAGGATCTATGGTCTTGCATAATGTACAGCAAGGAGATCTGTTTCTACACAGCTTCTTTCCCAAGGTATGCCTTTATTCCTCTCTGTGACAGAACAAGAAGAACAATCAAATCTCCTTGTGACCTTTCATTTCAACTTTGTCCCCAGTGCCTATAATAAGCCACAAATCATTGAAACAGATAATTCTTTTCATCATTTCTCACTGGCTAAATCACGAGGAAAGCACAATGATACCCCAGGAAAAAAAGAAAAGGGGATGAAAGGCTGCCCGAAGGACACATTTACATTCTTAAGAATTTCTACCTTTTTTGATAAAATAAGCTCCAGGGTATGAATCAGGAACTTATCAGACCTTTGTTTAAAGAGGCAGGAGAAAAAGAAAGCAAAATGCCCTTGTTCATCGAGTACCTAGTGATTAACTATTAGGCTATGCATGACCATATAAAATATTCTATATGCTATGTAATCATATAATTCAGTATTTATTTTATATGTTAGTTATAATTTAAGGACAAAATTAGAAATAGAAAACAAAAAATTTCAAGATATATGTTTAGTTTGAACATATAAAATCTATTTGGTTTGTTTTTGGTCTCAAGCAAAATTTCTTTGAGTTTTAAAATGCTTTTTTTTCTTACTCTCTTGATTCACTTATGCGGATTACAGCTGTGTCTCCTTCTCTCTGATGTACTGAAAAATGAAGCAGGGGAAAGCATGTTCTTTTTCTTTAGAGCCTGCCTTTGTGCTTTCTGTTTTCTGCTTTGTTTCCTCCTTAGACTTTTTCAGGGACTTACGATTGCATGTAAAACCATTTCTGTTTAGCTTATTGAGTTGAATTAGGATTGTTAAACTTGGAGGGACTATCCAGGTCTCAGGAGAACAGATTACTCTAGAGGATCATTTAGCTCAGTTTTCAAAAGGAGGTACAGAAATTTGGGGTGTCTTATCCCCTTCTGCATTACTAATTTAGGCTTCCCCCTTCCACAAAATTCTTTAAGATATCTTTCAGATATGCAGCCCTTTGGTGATAATCCCATGAATCCCATGAAGATATTGCTTACTACTACTAATACACAAAAGATATTACCTCTCGCTACTAAAATAACTTTCAAGGGGCGCCTGGGTGGCTCAGAGGGTTAAAGCCTCTGCCTTTGGCTCAGGTCATGATACCAGGGTCCTGGGATTGAGCCCCGCATCGGGCTCTCTCCTTGGCGGGAAGTCTGCTTCCTCTTCTCTCTCTCTGCCTATTTGTGATCTCTCTCTGTCGAATACATAAAATCTTTAAAAAAAAAAAACTTTCAAAATTTCAAAAGTGGTATTCTTATTATAATAATTAAGGATCTGGTGTTCATTTGTGTAAAATGTTAATAGTTTTAACAAGTTCCATTTGGTTCCATCTTTCCTAACTAAAGGGTCTCAATCTTATTATCCTATCATCCTATGACTCGGAGATTTCCCCTCCAGTATCAGACATTTAGTAGATTAGAATCCAGTCCAACCCCAGTGGTTACTTGGGGATCCATCACTTGCCACCCTCACTATATATGGTTCCTGTGGAATTGCCTTCAACCTCGCCCTAGGATTGGTGTCTGAGCCAAATGGTGTTTGGCCATGCAAAGCCTCATATTCTTCTGTCCATAGTGACTGGTTTAGAGATACCATTGAAATATTTCTCACAACTTTTGGGAAAAAGCTGATGTGTTTTTTTGGTCTGTGTTTTAAGAGGGAATGCGTGGTCTGAGGCTGTTGCGGCCATCTCTCTATCACAAAAGGAAAATCTCCGAGAATGGGACGATTGTCATTGAACAGTAGCCTTTCACAATCTTAGGATAAAGTGGAACCTGGGACCTTAAAATGTCATTATTTCTCTGGCTCATAGAGACTCAGGCTTGGCTAATCAGCACCTTGACTTAATTTCTGTCTAGCTGTAACAAGAGTGGTTTGTAAAGGAATAATGAAACCTAGCCTGAGCCCCACGCCTACTCCTGTGGACAACCCCAGGCAAGTCTTCATCTCAGTGCCCTCATCTTCAAAATGAAGCCATAAATACATATTCTCTAAAATCTTTTCTATTTTTTGTTTTTTGTCTATTTTAATTACCATTTTAAAGAACTTTCCCCACTTTCTGTATCTAGTTAAAATTCTTAAAAATAAAAAGTGAAAATAAATAATAGAATTCTTAAAAATAAACTAATTAGAATTATTTTTTCTAATTAGAATTCTTATAAGTGATTGCCAAAATGAAAAGGAGAGCATATCCCATATTTTTTAAGTTCTTACATTTATTTCCACCACCTTTCTAAGATGTATCAAGGTCTTAGGAAAAAGAAGGATCTATATCCTAAGAAAGCTCCAACTGATCCCCAATATACAAACCCCTATCTCCATCTGTATATATTTAATTATTTCTTTGGGTTCAAGACTTGAGATTCATTTTCTAGATATTTAATTTATTTACCATTTTTGCATAGAGAAAAATACAGAATTAATTAATGAATTGTTATTAATAATAATGATGGCAAAAATAACAATTTGTAGAACACATACCAAAAAACATACATTGTGCCAAATTCTTTATGTGGATTATCAAGTTCAGTCCTCTCAAAAGTGCTTTGAGATAGGTGCCATAAGTGTCCAGGTTTTGTAAATGGAAAAGCTGAGGCTCAGAGAGATTGAACAACTTGACCCAAATTACAAAGCTGTAAAATGGCTGAACTGGGATTTGAACTCAAGCCTGCCTGATAGATGGGCCTGTACTGTTTACTACAATTGTTCCTACAACCACTAAGAACATTAATTTTGTGCCTATCTCATGGTCTGAGGCACAGATTGACTGATGTATTCATTATTTTACATGCTCTGTGCCAAAATCCCATGTGGTAGTTATTAGCCTTCTTAATCGAGTTGCAAGACAGAAGACTTTGATGTATTCCAGTTATTCTTATGCCTAAATTAAGTTTTCTTCACACATTTAGGACACCTCTGTGTTGCTACATGTATAGAAATGAATGTCTGCCATGAAAGGCAATGGCAGCCTCTGCAGTAAATGCGGGGGAATGGCCCTGTCTACTGAAGGCAGAAGTGGGTGGGAATGAATCTATCCCACATAGACAAATCAATTTTTGTGTAAATCTCCTGAGTGGTTTTTTTTTTTTAATTTTTTTTCAGTGCTCCAAAATTCATTGTTTATGCAGCACACCCAGTGCTCAATGTAATATGTGCCCTGAGTATTTTTATTTTTTAAGATTTGACTGATTTATTTATTTTAGAGAGAGAGAGCATGCATGTGCATGAACAGTGGTAGGGACAGAGGGGGAGGGAGAGAGAGAGGAAGGAAGAGAATATCCAGCAGACTCCCTGCTGTGTGTGGAGTCCCAGGTGGAGCTCAATCTCACCACCTTGAGATAAGACCTGAGGGAAATCAAGAGTGACAGATACTCAACCAACTGAGCCACACAGGCACTCCCCTTACTGAGTACTTTTAATTGGATCCAGGGAAAAGATAGTAGTTTATGACCCTGAACAAATGACCTTTGAAATACTGTTTCAAAAGCAGAAAAAGAAATAAAGTGCTATTCTTGCTTTAAAAAGGCAATAATGCATCTTAAGGAAATAGTAGGACCACTTTGAAAATAATTAGTATAATATTAATATTATTAGGTTTTAATTTTTATGTTTCTTTTTTTTTTTTAAGGATTTTTTATTTATTCATTTGACAGACAGAGATCACAAGTAGGCAGAGAGGAGGAAGCAGGCTCACCCCCGAGCAGAGAGCCTGATGTGGGGCTCAATCCCAGGACCCTGAGATCATGACCTGAGCTGAAGGCAGAGGCTTAATCCACTGAGCCACCCAGGCCACCTATCTTTTCTGTTTTTCTATTTAAAGTACTCCTGTTACAATTTTTACTGAGCTGAGAAATGTTACTTCAATTCAGCTTAAGATTTCTAACCATTTCTTGGTGCCAGGCATGCCTGATGCCTGAGAATCATAAAGGATTAAGACTCAGTCCCTGTCCTAGAAAAGTTTGCTCCAGAACCTTCTTTCCAATTTTAAATACTTCCTATTAGAGGTCAAGTATCCTCTGTCTCCAGCCACCTTGCAAGTTGACTGGCTGTATAACAACTATTTTAAACTTAAAGTTCTTTGAAGAAAGTTTAACCTTCATTTAGTAGAAGGAGGTAATATATGTTTTCTTTTCCTCTAGCTTTGATCTATATCTTTCATAGTTAGAATTGTTATTAATGTTTTAGGTTTTGCCTTGCTGGAGTGAAAACAAGGTCCTGTCTTAAAGCAGGTTAAGACCTAGTCATATACTAAATGTTTTAAAAGAATTCTTTTCTTTAAAAACCTCTGACAAATGAGGCAATGTAAGGGTTGGGTTTTATAACAGGCTTACAAAAGACTCGACAATGAACTTTAAGTTTATGAAGGGTTACTGTACAAATGGGGATTTGGCAGTAGTGATGTTTTTCAACTGATATTCCAACTAACAGTAATCTCAACATTTTTTTTTTTTTTTTTTACGTAAAAGGCCTTTCATGTCAGCACAATTACAAAATCTTTAGACTTACGATGCTGGGAAATTTGTAAGATGCTGATATACTAAAGGAAATTGAGACGTATCGTTCTTTAAAAGATTTTATTTTTCTATTTCATTGAGAGAGCGTCAGTGGGGAGGGGCAGAGGGAAAGGGAGAAGCAGGTTCCTCATTGAGCACAGAGCCTGGCTTGGGGCTTGATCCCTGGACTCCAGGATCATGTCCTGAGCTAAAAGCAGACTTTTAACCAACTGAGCCACCCAGGAGCCCCAAGATATATCTTTTTAAAAATAATTATGTGCATATAGCTTTCTTTCTTGTTTTTAAGATTTATTTATTTGACAGAGAGAGAGAGACAACCAGAGAGGGAACACAAGCAGGGGGAATGGGAGAGGGAGAAGCGGACTCCCCACTGAGCAGAGAGCCCAATGAGGGATTTGATCCCAGGACCCAGGGACCATGACCTGAGCAAAGGCAGACGCTTAACAATTGAGCCACCCAGGTGCCCTGCATATAGCTTTCTGAGGAGAAGTCCTTCTATGTGTCAGTCTGTGCAAGGTGCAAAACCCTCAAATATTTTCTTATGGTATGTATTTTATAAAAGAGGAACTAGGCTCAAATATGTTACATCATCCAAGGTCATGCAGTCTGTGAGCAGCAGAAGAGGAATTCAAACCCAGCTCCGTTTGACTCCAAAGCCTGCACACTTTCCATTATGTCACCCTATGTCCTTTTATGGGATGATTTAGTTGCCAACTGGGAATAAAATAAATAGCCTTTTGAAATTCTTTCCATTGCCTTGATCCTATTCTCCCTTCCTTAATCTCATATTGGCCATACCACTGTAATGACTTGTAAATACAGAGAAGATGGGATAGGAAACAATGCACGTCATGAGTTTACACTGTTTTTTTGTTTTGTTTTTTTTTTTTTAAGTTCTCACTGTTGGGTCATAAAAATCTCAATAAGAAGGGATCTTAGAGTTTATCTAGTAGAAGCCAAGTCCAATGTTTATCTCAATCTCTCCCCTCCCTCCCCTTTCAGCAAATATTTATCTAGTACCACTGCATGTTAGGTGGTAGAAATGGAGCAGTGAGCAACACAGCCAAGTCCCCACTATCATACAGTTTTTTCTTACTGCTGTTGCTCTCTTCTGCATTTTTCAGCTGCTCCTTCCAGCAGAGTAGGATAGATGCTGGGTTATAAAGGAAGGAGGAAAGGCCAAACCATTTCAAAGACTCTCTCCCTTACATAACTCATTAAGAACCCCCTGGTGCACAGTTGACATCTAAGATGGTAATTGGGTACATAAAAGTTGATCTTAGCACTTTGCCCTTAGTCTGTGGTCTTATTAACTAGTTAAAATGCATTTCCCCCATGTGGCTTAAAGATTGTTAAAGATCTAGAAATACTTTTGGAATCTTTTGAGCAGACAAGAAGACAGATGGACTAAAGAGTAATGGTTGGCAAGAACATATCGTTAGTAGCTTGATGTGAAGGTGGTTCTGAGTAGGAGCTCAGTAATTTCAGTGGGTGTCTGAGAAGGGATTTGGAAGGGGAGAGAGGAAGAGAGTGTAGAGAGAGAGAGCCCAAGAAGGATGAATAAGTGATGGAACAGAGTGGGAAAGCCAGGAAGAATAATGTGAAATAGCACCTACCCAAAACATACATTTAGCTCAACAGGATTGACCAAGAAGATGGGCAAAGCCCCCACCCTCATCAGAATGATACTCAATGCCTAAAGCCTCCAATACTTTTGCTACTTTGTCTCCATTCAGTTTTTTTTTTCATGTGTGTGATTAGTTACATACCTGTCTCTCTGCAGCAGAGGGAAATTGACTAAGAGCAGGGATTCCCAGTTTAGTCATCTCTGGGTCTTATGCTGTGCCTCTTGTAAAGAGTAGGTGTTCCAAAGATGACTGGTGATCAAGCACTTTCATTTGTAAAGGGCCTGTGCTCAGCAATACTTTTTGAATAATAACTGAGGTTTGGGGGGGAGGGGAAGAGACAGAGGCTGCCCTCTTCCTAAGCAAGCTCAGAAGGAAGAAAACAGTACTCTGGAGTTGTTTTCACTTGCCCAGAAGTCACGAACTGGAATGAAAGGGTATCCAAAGATCAAAACAAGAGACTGTATTCCTTATTTCATTACTAGTCAAGTACTGATTTGGGGGTGGGGGAGGGTGGTTCTTTGCATAACCCATTTCCCTAATCCTAACCAAGGACCTAAAATTCCTAACCTTTTAACCTAAGGTTAAAAATAGGGTCATCAGGGGCGCCTGGGTGGCTCAGTGGGTTAAGCCGCTGCCTTCGGCTCAGGTCATGATCTCAGAGTCTTGGGATCGAGCCCCGCATCGGGCTCTCTGCTCTCTAGGGGAGCCTGCTTCCTCCTCTCTCTCTCTGCCTGCCTCTCTGCCTGCTTGTGATAAATAAATAAAAATCTTCAAAAAAAAAAAAAAATAGGGTCATCAAAGAGTAACAAAACAGAATCCATTTTATTCTGTCACCAGTTCACTCTTCCAGAATTCCAATTGCCTTTTTATCTCCCCCTGATTACTCAGGGAAACCCAGGAGTTATTTCACGTGTGTTCCCAAAAGCGGTCATCAAGGTTAGCGTCTGCCAGGAGCTGCTTTCCTCCTCTTACTCAGGAGCTACAAGGCTGTCAAGAAGCCGACAAGAAGCTTCTGACAGGAGTAGGAAGGCATCAGATACCCACACAGAGGGTGTCTCATTGCCCAGTAGTCTCCCACCTTCCTCGGCACATACAGGCTAGACTGAATGACCTTTCCGTCCACAGCTTCTAGCCCACACTCCAGTGTACTCCAGTTGGACTCAGAAGATAGTATTGACAATGTAGTCCAGATAGTAGATTTTAAGATTAGAGAGATCTGAGTTAGAGTCCTGGATCTTCCACTTTTTAGCTGCATGGCCACAGGCCAAGTTATGTATTCCCTCTAAGCCTCAGCTTCATCTCCGAAATGGAGAGAATAAAGGCTGTATCCAAGGGCCACCTGATGATTATGAGAATGTGTGATTAAGACAATGTACGTTCCGGGGCACCTGGGTGGCTCAGTGGGTTAAGCCTCTACCTTCAGCTCAGGTCATGATCTCAGGGTCCTGGGATCGAGCCCCGCATCGGGCTCTCTGCTCAGCAGTGAGCCTGCTTCTCCCTCTCTCTGCCTGCCTCTCTGCCTACTTGTGATCTCTCTCTCTCTCTGTCAAATAAATAAATAAAATCTTAAAAAAAAAGAATGTACATTCCATGTTTAGTAATTAGGAAGAGCTCAATAAATGCTAATTATTATTATGTTACCTAGGTTACCAAAAATGCTTCTTTGTGCTCCCAATGCCTAAAGATATTTTTGGTAAAACAGCTCTTAAAGTTTGTATTCATAGTCCTGACTCCCAAGGGGACTCCATGGGGAATGAGTGATCTAAATGATCACCACGTTTTGCCCATATGACCCTCTCCTCTGACCCTTTCTCATTGTCTGGAAACAAACTTATGTCCCTCAACTCTCTCCTCCCTGGTAATGAGCTATTTCCTAGGGAAATCTTCAATCCATCATGCAAACAGAGCTCCAAGAGACCACCACAGTGAGCCTCTGGGCAGGGCCAGGCACGTCTGAATACTTGTATGAGCAAAGCTAACATCTCTAACATACAAGGAAGGATTTGGCAATGTTTAGCTGTTAGCTGAGCATGTAAAGGAGACAATGTAGGAAGAGAAAAAAGGAAGAGAGAAGTGCCCCCCGCCCAAAAGAAAGAAAGCCAAATATTCAACAGAGACTGTATTTTTGGGGAGTCGAAGGTTATACTTTAATTTACATTTTCCTGCAGAAAATTACTACATATAAGCCAGAAAACATGTTTTTATTGCATTCTGAGTAATATTCTTCAAAAAAGATTGTGTGTTGGGAAAACACTGGCAGAAGAGCTAGGACCTGGTATGTGCCTAGGTTTGAAATGTGCATCGTAATTCACCAGACACAATGCAATTCGAAATTATCCCTTTTTTAATGCCATTCAATGGAAGAAAAAATTAATCTACTCAGTAATGAATGCATAGTCCATTATAGTTATTGTGTTCTTTTTGAGAAAAAAAATAACATGACAGCTTTATTCACTCCATGTGGCAAACCAAATTGCTTCAAGTAAAGCACAAATAAGACAAACACTAAAATTGAATTTTTCCTTCCTCTTGTACCCAGAGGCATATGCTGTGGCTATAACGCATAAGTTAAAATGGCAATAATAATAACAACAGTGGAAAACCAAGTGAAAATACTAAACTCGGTTAGACTGAGTCTAGGGGCAGCAATTTTCATGCTCCACCTGCTGGGAGAAAATTTCTGGCTAATCAGGTCTGCAAAAGGATGTGGGTGTTGGGTTCCATTCTCTGTCAAAGCCATAAAGGTTTCTGAACAGTGATGTGTCACTTATCTGTTGACTCTGGTTTGTTATTTTTTGAACTTCCAAAGGACGCCCCACCTCCAGGAAGTTTGCTAACTGAAGTCCCAAGGGAATTGGCCTAGTGAATGACAGCAAATAAAAATGGAGAAATAAATTGGCCCCTAATATTCAAATTAGAAAATTTAACGTTTTAACTTAGATGTACCCAGGAACAGTCCCTTATGACTACACTGGAGAGGCCCCATGAATATACTCATGGAAGATTTAAATAAAACCAACACATCAGATTTTAATAATTGGCCTTCAGTGTCCTCCAGAAGACTGCACATACTCAGATAATAGAAAATTCTCCTAGGGCTTTCTTTTCCTTGCTCTTATTAACAAAGACAAATTCTATTTTATTGCCATTGCCTCTATATTACAAGACTTAATGGAACATGAGACTTAGATTAATATACAATTTGTTGGAAAGCAAAAAGAGCATTGAGGCTCAGTTTCTCATTATGTTCTATTGTTATTACTATTATTATTTTAAAATAGTGGTGGAGAGCATGGGCTTTGGATTCAGATGGAGACAATATTCAGAGTCCAGCTCTGCCATGTGCTAGCTCTATGACCTTGGACAAGTTACTTTACCTCTCCAAACCTCAGTGATTTGTTCTATAAAATGGGTACAAGAATCCCTTTCTCACAACACTGTAAAGATTAAATCAACTTTAGTGCAGTCCTTGGCATCTAGTGAGTAATTTATAAATAGTAGCTATTAACATTAGTATTAAGCACACTGATTTAAGATGATGTGCTTAGTTCCTTCACGAAAAAAATTAATTGACTTAACCCTGGTTATAATCTAAGAGATATAGAGCAATCATTTGCTGAGGGAAAAACCTTTGCTAAGAGTGAATCTTTCAGAACATTGATTGTGAGGCATATAATCAGGTGATGGTTTCAACCCTAGGATAAAGGACCTCAAGCAGAGTGTTTCACGCAGAGCAATTAAAGTAGGTTTATGCCCCCACAGGTTAGAGTGGATAAAGAAGATGTGGTGTATGTGCGTTTGTGTGTGTGTGTGTGTGTGTGTGTGTGTATAATATGTATGTATGTATGTGTATATATATATATGGAATATATATCCCATATTGCATCTCTATATATAATATTCCATATATATGGAATATTACTGAGTCATAAAGAAGAACACAATCTTGCCATTTGCAACAACATGGACAGATTGAGGGAGTATAACAGAAAGTGAAATAAGTCGGAGAAAGACAAAATACCATATGATTTCACTCATATATAAAATTTAAGAAACAAAACAAGGTGAAAAAAGAGAGAGGCAAATGAAGAAACAAGACTTTTAACTATAGAGAACCCCCCCCAGGGGAGGGGTAGGAGATAGGTTAATAGGTGATGGGGACTAAAGAGTGCACTTGAGATGAGCACTGGGTGTTGTATGGAAGTGTTGAATCACAATATTATACACCTGAAACTAATATTACACTATATGTAAACTAACTGAATTTAAATAAAAACTTCAAAAAAAAAAAAAAGAATGCACCTACATGCTCATCAGAAACCCAGATTACAGAAGGAACCACATAAACAACTAATTTATGCTTCCTAGGTGCTAGGCCTTGTGCTAAACACTTCACGTATTTAATGACCCTACCATGTATGTATTGTCTCCATTTTAGACATGAAATCATTAAGACTCAGAGACAATGCAGTACTTCATCAAAGCCTCACAGCTGTAATGGTGGAGTGATGGTTTAAGCTGAGCCTGTATTTTCCATTAGGCCCTGTTTTGCTTTTCTAAACAGACATCACGACCTGGCCTGATGAAGAACTCTAGAGGACTGGGGTGGCCCACAGGGGAACAGCGACTTGCCATTTAAGAGGGACTCAGGCAGTAACTCCATCTGAAGCAAGAGAGAGGTGCAGGAGGCACCCTGGCTTCAAGGACAGTGAGCCTGCTTGGGGAGGGACGCTGCTACACCAGCTGCTCACACTGTCCTCTGGCTCAGAGGCAGGGACGCATGCCCCGTGCTGCAGTAAGAGACTGAGAAAAGGAAGGGCTATTTGGGGCACAGTCTGGGAGAAGCAGAAGGAAGTGGGTGGAGGCCACGCCATATCTGGGGTTGGAATTCCACTTTTTATGGGCATCCTCACTGACCTTGGGAAAGTTATTTAACTTGCCCAATCCTCCATTTTTTCATCTGGAAAATGGGAATAAAATCCTACCTGCCTTGTAGATTGTTATGAGGATTAAATGAGTTAATATACACAAAGTGCTTAGAGAACGACTGGCATCTGGCAGGTTCCAATATATGTTCCCTGGAACTAGTCTATGAGCTATCAAGATTGTGGCAGATAACAATTTGGCTTTCCTAAATATCTTTTTGTATCTTTGTCTTTCCTTGCCCCTCTCTGCATTGTCATCAGGGAGGTCATATTGAAGAGCCTATTGAGGGCCTCTGGGCAAAGAGTGCATAATGTATGACCTTGGCTTGTTCTGTCTCCTCCTTCCTCACAGCAAGATGACATTCTTTCCAGCACAGGATAAGGAGAATAACTGGAAGCAAGTGGTGGAAGCAGATGCTGGTCATTACTCGAAGAGGACTGCATCCTTTTCCTTCTCTGAACTCCCAATCAGAGTCCTCAAAGGAGGAGAAAGTGGACAGAACAATCCAGGCAAGTTCAGGGAACCTGGAGCCAAGTATAGTGCCTCTGGGCCCATTCTTAGGGCTTGAGTCCAGAGACCTGCCTGGGTGGCCAGGTTACACATAGAACAATTTCCCCTGAACTCACTGTGACGCCAGTGATGGTGAAGGGTCGGGACAGTCCCAGAAGATTCTCTGAGGCTCTAGCATGGCATGCAAGTAGCTGTTAGAGAGCTTGGTCTGAAAGGCCTTTAGGATCAGTCAGGGGACACAAACCAGCTAACTTCCTTGATGTTGAGGAGGACCCAGCATCACAGGGGAGGAACCAAATATCAAAGTACATCACAGGGGAGGAACCAATAAATAGGTGCTGCCTCCTCCTACACAGAGACGGTGTAATCTGGAAATATACATGCCACCTGGGTGCTAAGAGTGGGGCTCTGGATTCACTGAATTTCTGCTGCCACTAAGAATGGGTGCTTAAAGTAGAAGTGAAGGAAATGAGTGAAGTCATAAATCAAGGGAATTATGCTGACTGCTCCCGAGTGAAATGTTACCCAAGGCAACCAACAGCAGCTTCTGTTCAGATAGGAGAGGGTGCCATGCAGCCAGCGTTTGAGATATGTACACTGGCAGGCATCAGAGGCATGACGTGTGAGATTCTGTTTTGTTTTTGCTATGTACTGAAACTTTATCAAATGCTAATTGTGTGCTAGGCACTGTGCTAAGTTCTAAAACGGGATTATCTCACCGCATCATCGAAAGCACCGTGGGATAAATACTATTATTATTCCCAATCTACAGATGTTAAATTGGAGGCCTGGAGAGGTCAAGTTATGTTTTTAGTATGTGATGGGGCTGGGATTCAAGTGCAGGAAGACGGCTGATATAGCCTGTGCCGCTAAGTGCCATGACAGCCTGCCTTGCTTAGACAACAATAAATGGCAGGCCCTCCGCAGCCACTGATGTTGGCAGGAATGGGACACCTCACCAAAGGGGCATGGGCAGGGCAGGCAGAATGCATGGCTGCCTCTTGGAGTCAACATGACTGATGGGCAGGTCACACTGAGGAAATGTTAAAATATTTAAGACGGATCTGAAGGCTAGCTAGAGTCCTTACTTGAGAGAGCCAAACTAGGAGAAAACTGTAACTTTATCATTACCATTATAATCTTACCTTTGTGTCTGGGCTGGTGTGGCTTGGGAGCAAAAGCCATATAGTCAGCATCCCTACCTATTACAAAGAAAGTGAATGGATGGTACCTGGTGGCATTGTCTTTTAGCATCCAGTGCTGCTGATTCCAATGTTGTTCTCATTACTACTTTGTTGTTAACATAATTATTCTCAATGGGTTTTTATTTTAGGATCTTCTCTTAGGCCTTAGTCTCCTGAAATTCCCCAGTGACACCAGCAGTGTGGACTTCATTCTCCCTGTTTGGCATTCACACATCATTTCCATCTGAATCATTAAGTCCTTCCTCAGCCATAGGAGGTATTATCCAATATAATCCTTGATAACACATGTACCATCCATTTTGACTTCTTTTTCTTTTTCTAGAATCCATTAGTTTTATGTGGAACACCCATGAATTAGCTAAGGTTTTTGTTTGTTTCTTGTTTAGTTTTCCATTTTGTTGTCATGCTTTAAACCCTGGAAAATCTTGATTTTAACTTAGCACTTTCTTTTGAAATTTTGTTTTTGTTTTTGTTTTTAAGAAATTACGTTTTTAATACCAAAGAGCTCTTTTTTATTGTTTCTCTGTTTCTTTTTTTAAGGCAAATACACACACACACATACACACACACACACACACATATCTGTGTGTGTGTGTGTGTGTGTATATATATATTTGGTAGGTGCAAAAATTGTCTCAAGTCTCTCTGAGAACTCTAATGGGAATATGTTGTTGTTTTTAACTTCTCTTATGCTCCCTGAATTATCTCTAATTCCTCTGGGATAAATTTCTGCTATTTGTACCTATGTGAGCTGATGAATGTGTTAACTAACCTTATTGTGATAGTAATTTCATAATAGATATGTATACCAAGTCATTATGTTATACATCTTAAACTTACATGATGTTATATGTCAATTATATGTCAATAGAACTGGAAAAAATTAAGATAAATTCTGACTCCTATAAATAAATAAATGAACAAACAAATGAATTTTAAAAAAATGAATGACTGAATAAATAAATAAAAATAAAGGTGCTGGTATATTCTGCCTAGTGATTCTTGGTTTTCTACTTATATTTAAAAACAAAAGACTGGATCATTGGCGTAAGTTTGCTTTATTCTTTATTATATTAGTAGGTCTGTTTTCTGCTACACTTTCCCTGTCCTTTAGTGGGAAGTCTGACTAAAAACCTTGTGTAGGTGGGGTGGAGGGATTCACTGACAGCACTGTTTTAGGATAAATGGTTAAGGAGAGAGCAGCCAGTGCTAGTCCCCCAAATTCCAGACTAAGGAGGGCTTTACTTTAAGATTCCAATTCCCACACCATAAGCCACAGATGTTCTCCTGGTTTATTCAAGAGATTTGTTCTGAGGTAATGATGATGATGATGATAAAGATGATAGCTAACTGATCACATGCCAGCACTGTCTTAAGAACATCACACATAGAAATTCCTTTACTACTTACAATGCTCCTTTAAGTTAGGTACTATAACTGTCCCCCACTCATATACAAGGAAACGGAAGCACAGAGAACTTAAGTAACCTGCCTCAAGTCACCGAGTCAGTCAGTGACAGAAGCAGACTTTCAACTGAGGTAACCTTACTTCACAGTCCTTTTTTTTTTTTTTTAAATCTCTAGGTTCTGTTTCTGGGATGATTGTCCTCTCTGGGAGTACAGGTGGTGATTGAGGGGTATGTAAGAAAGTTTTTCCTCTATAGACCTTAGTTTCCACAGAAAGACCCAAAGAACATGTTATCAGCTCCCTATTTTCCTCATCCTTACCACCTCTGAGCTTGAACTTATTCCAACTCTGCTGCTGGTGGAAGAGCCTCACCTCACTGCTGCTGCTTCTGTAGAGATCTCTGTGCTGTTTCATATCTTTAGAGGCTTCCATCTGCTTTGTGTCAGGCAGACATTTGTTTAGATTTCTTATTCACTAATGACCACCCTTCCCACATCCTCAACTAAAGTACTTTGCTGTTACGCTTTATCCTTTTCTGTGTGTATTTCTATTTCAGTGAACTCTCATAGGCCTGGGTTGTAAATTTGTGCTCAGGCTGCCATCTTGAAATGACTTCAAAAGTATGTTTCTATGGGTATTTTTGCCATTTTGCTGTATCGAAATTACACTGTGTGAAAAAGTAGAGACTCAAGCTGTACTATTAATTTCCACATCTCTATATAATTTATATTTACATTTATTGAAGAAAGAGATACATTATCACTTGGATATAGAATTTAACAAGTGTGGATTCCGAACATGTTTTTCTATATAATATTCCCTAGGACTCAAGTAAATATTCAGTAGGTTGGAGGAAGGGTTGATTCAAGCTAAAATCGGTCTGAATGATCTGGGTGTTTCAGGGAAGCAACTCTTCAGATAAGATGAAGGATATAGTTTGTACTTCAGAATTGAGTGGGTTCCTGAGAAATCATCTTAAGTGGTTTATGAGATGTTTATCCTATGTTGGGAAACATTTACCATCAAAGCAAAAGAGGTTTTTTTCCTCTTTTCTCACAGCATGCTCAATACTTTTCTCCTATGGTTATTATAAGGATAAATCGCCTAATAAATACATATAAAAGCACAAAGACTGGTATGTTGTAGGTGCTTGATAATTATTAGTTTTCTCTAGAGTTGTGGAATCTCAGACTAAAATGAACCATTAACATTCGAAACTGAAAACTTGACTTGATATGTAGAAGAGAAGGCAGGATAGAACAGGAGTTAAGCACCCAGACTAGGGAGTCACACAAACAGGTTCAAGTCAGAGTTGTACCTCCCTGACTCAATTTCCTCTTCTGTAAAATGGAGATCATAATAATATCTATTTTGTGTAGTTATTAGTAGGAATAAATGGGATAGGATGTGCAAACCACTCAGAGCATTAACAAATAGAGATACAGTATTTAACACAATATCAAGCACATAGTAAATGCTCAATAGATGTCATTGGCTAGGATCATAATTATATAACAACCATGCTTTAGGGATCTATTCTACACCCATAAATATTTTTCCAAATCACGGAGGATAAAGGCACTGGGTAGTGATATGATCTTCACAACACACGAGTCTTTAGAAAATCATTTTCCCAGAGAGTGTTTGGTGGAAATTTAGTCCCCGGGGTGGTTTTAAGACAAAAAATTTCATGTTCAAATAAGTTAGGAAAATAAAACACTTTCAATTCCACTTTGCATATTAATGTTCTAACAAATTTTGGCTTTGAAAAAATCTCCTTAACTTTGTTGAACCAAAGCATTTCCTCCAAACTTCTTGCCCACACAATAACACTGATAACCCATAGCACCAAAATGTTATGGAACACTCTTTGGGAAGCTCTGCTTTATGTCTATAGGTTTAAGAGTATATAGGTTGGGGGAGTGGGAAGCATGGAACTGGAGGAAGGTGGTCAAAAGGTACAAACTTCCAGTTGTAAGATAAACGAGTACTGGGGATGTCACGTACAGCATGGTGACTATAACCTTGCCGTGTGATTACACAGGAAAGCTGTTAACAGTCAATCCTATGAGTTCTCATAATAAGATACTTTTCCTTTCCTCTTTTTTCTTTCTTTTTTTTATAATTGTATCTATATAAGATGGATGTTAGCTGAATCAATTGAGGTAATCATTTTATAACATACGTAAATCAAACCATCATGTTATACGCCTTAAACTTATACAGTGATGTATGTCAATAATTTCCCAATAAAACTGGTGGGAAAAACCCACTTGCCTTGACACATACAGAAAAAATGTAGAATCCTATTTCATTAGGGCTGCCACCTTTTAGTGATTGTTAGTAAGCTTTAATTTCAGACCTCTAAATCATCTAAAATAGTAAATATTAGTGTTTCTATAAAAATTATACATATTCTTAATTATTTCAGAAAAAAGTATGCAATAAATCCAAAGTGATCCTGCTGGATACTTTGGGAACATTTTCAACTGGAAAAAAGTTCAGGTTAAACTGGTGCTAGAGACAGAAGAAAATGTTAGCTATTAAGAGACATTAGATTTCCCAGCAAATTATTGTGTGTGTTGGAAGTAGCTAGGCTCCCAAGATGGTTCCTGATGAATATGTCTTCTAATTTTCACTCCCCTGCATGTTAAGTCTAAGCTGACCGTGTTTATTGCTTTAATCAATAGAATGTTGAAGTCCTATGCCTAAGTCTGAAAAAGGCCTGGCAGCTACTACTTTCCTGCTTTTGGCAGCTCTGAGTCTGCAGAAGTCATATGGGGAGTAGGAGAGACCCTAAGACTGAATAGAGAGAGAGAGGCCCAACTACCTAAGCATCCCAACTCAGACAGAAAAGACAGATGGAAAACTTCAGCCTTTGAGCCAGGCTGGCTGAGGCATCAGACGTGACTGTGAGCAAGCCTGGACACTGCAGACCAGTCGAAGCCCCAGATGACTGTAGCCACAACTTAAATCACCTGGAGCAAAAGAACTGCCAAGGTGAGCCCAGTCAACCCACAAAATCATGAGAGATAATAAAATAGTTGCTTAAGCCAATAAATTTTGCAGTAACAGAGGACCACAGCAAGTGGATGGATGATGTGAAGGAGTGTGCAAAAAGGTATCCAGATGAAATGCTTCTCATTTCATTTTGTTTTTGTAAACACCAGCTGAATGTGGTGTTTGAAATTCGTTCTTAGTTTCACTCTGATAATTTTATGCTGCTTGAATTCAAAGAGCTTAATAAGGCAAAAATATCATAAGAATAACTTGTCAGAATACTGCAGCAAAATATCTTCTGTCCACTCATACTTTGCGTCAGAACTTTTCGTCTTTAAATTGCTAACATCTAAAAATAGAGTTTTCAGCACAAACTTTGCTTTTAAGTTTTATTTATTTATTTTTTAAAAGATTTTATTTATTTATTTGACAGACAGAGATCACAAGTAGGCAGAGAGTCAGGCGGGGAGAGAGGGGAAGCAGGCTCCCGGATGAGCAGAGCGGGGCTTGATCCCAGGACTCTGGGATCATGACCTGAACCGAAGACAGAGGCTTAAACCCACTGAGCCACCCAGGTGCCCCCTGCTTTTAAGTTTTAAAAGTAATAAACAGATACAAAGAAGGAAGCTATATGTTTAACATGGAAAAATTATTACTGTATCATCAGCATAGACATTTCCAATCAAGTTCTTGAACTATCCTTTTTCCCCCCTGGGGTGATGATTCTCATTTAAAAAGGTGACCACAAAGTGAGAAATCTGAATTATACTTCAACTATATATCCATAGTGAAAGACTGGAGAAATGGTTGCAGAGAATGAAGTATCATGAGTCAGGAGTATGGTACCTAAGGGCTAGATGGGTAAAGAAATACGTAAAGAGAGCAAGAGTTTTTGTTTTGTTTTTTGTTTGCTTGTTCAGTCTTTGTAATTGTTATCTCATCACAGTTACATTTTTAAATGAGAATCATCAATGAAGGGGGGTGGGAATAAGGTCCTATCACCAGGATAGGACTTCTGGGAAATTTCTGGGCAACGAATGCATGATACAAAACTCTAGTATTTTACCAATAGTGAAGATATAAATTTTTCGTGAGTTATGCAGACTGACTTGTGTTTTCTTTGAATGTGACTTTGTGAATGTGACTGTCCTATCCATTGGGATTTGCTAGGATTACACAGGAAAGGTCATTATCAATACAATTAAATAATGATATGTAAGACACTATTTTAGGTAACATGTCCAGAAAGAGTACAAAGTTGACAAGTTCCTAAGGTACTGATGATTCAGTAGGGAGCCTAAGAAATATATTTAAGTATATTAACAGAATATTATAGCAGAATGTCATCAATAAAGCAAGAGGCTTGAGAACTCAGCTATTCATGAAACTCGTGGGTTTATAACTTCTCTGATAGTTAGCATGAATGAATGTGCTCTGACTTGCAATTTCCAGGGAAAGAGTAAGAAAAATATTTGTTTTTCCTTATCAGTCTACTTAGAAGAGCTCCTGAAAGTGAAGAAAGGGATAAGACCAGTTGAGTAGAATGCTTTTCTCCTCTGCCTTGGCTACGGGACTGGTTTTGAATCTCTGCTCAACGAGTGATAAGTTAAACTTAAAGAAATTGGTTTCGTAAAGACCTTTCCAAAATGCTTGGCCCACGTAGTGTCACTTAGGGGTTCAAGTGGCAGTGAAAGTCCCAGAAAGTGGAGGCTGCCACAGTGCCTGCATAGGGTCTGGAAAACAGTGGGCACTCGGGAAATACCTCATAAGCAAACCAACACTGGAATATTCGGATTGCTGGCTTCAGAAGCTGCAGGAACTCTTGCCTGTGGCCTTGATGTTGCTGGTCACCATAGGCACCATTAACATTGGTTAAAAAAAAAAGAAAAAAGGAAAAAAGAAAAGTTCTTAAATGGCTTTATGGGAAGAGAACAAGAGGAAAGGTGTGGGGGAGAAAAAAGAAGGAAAACCATGCCACATAGGGATCAGAGGTGCCAACTTGTTCAGGGGAGTATAGAAGAAACTTGGGAACTCAGAGAATGTGTGGTGATGGGTGGGAGGGAAAATGGCAGAGAGGAAGTGGATTAGCATATACCAGCAGCTGTGGGCAAGAGCAGGACACTTATTTCATAAATACTAAAATGACCTCATTTGTATCCACTTTCTGGCAGAGCCTGAAAATGTTTGGGATACACAAGGTACAAGTCTTAGTGAACCTAAAGGTTTTCTGTGCTATGAAAGCAAAGAACAAAGGTAGACTAATTCAAACAGGAAGAAACATTACATCTGGTTATGGAACGGTTGGGTTTTATAATGTTGTATAGGTTGTGACATGGAAAAGTTAATGCCAAAGGGAACCGGTCAGTTTTCATATTATTGACTTCCAGTTTTAATACATGACCACTTTTAACAGTGAGCCCCATGTGTTTGGAAAAACGCACACTCTGGGGTGCGGTAGGAGGGGCTGTTTTCATTGTGTTGGATAGCTCCTCCAGTGATCCAAGGTTCTGATTTACTGTCTAGTCTTAAACACTTGTGAGTGCACCCCATGAAAATCTAAGCCAATTTAGTTTGAAGCAGAGCCCAGAAAAGTTCTTGCACAACACACACTTAAGAGGACTTCTTTGGGCAAAGGTAGTTACATGGTAAATTCTGTTCTCAAAGATATCCTCTCCTTCCAAGGTTATGTGGTGATGATTCTACTTGGCAGTTCCTTTACACACCCAAACAAAATCTAAAGTGATACAAGGGAGGAGTCAAGATGGCGGAGAAGTAGCAGGCTGAGACTAC